>NW_026732805.1:0-72500 GCF_028476545.2 Physella acuta
TCTTTCTCTACCACTCTCACTCTCCCTCTTTCTCCCCTCTCCCTGCTCCTCTCTTTTCTCCCTTATCTTTGTCACTCTCTCTAAAAACATGGCCACGAAAAATGTAATTTTCAAAATTACTTTATTATGGTAAGGGTTAGATTTCAGTCGCTGTTCATAACCAGCGTCCAGACTACTATATTTTTTATTGCATTGGAACCTATGAATAAGTTTTTTTTTACAGCTTAGTAAAATATAATTATGTCGTTTCCAGTTATATAATTGTCTACCCCTGTCCTTACAATCAGATCAGCCCCTCTAACGTCTGCCCCAGTTCTAATGCCCTAACGTCTGCCCTAGTTCTAATGCCCTGACGACTGCCCTAGTTATAATGCCCTGATGTCTGCCCTAGTTTTAATGCCCTCAGGTCTGCCCTAGTTCTAATGCCCTAACGTCTGCCCTAGTTCTACTGCCCTGACATCTGCTCTAGTTCTACTGCCCTGATGTCTGCCCTAGTTCTAATGCCCTGATGTCTGCCCTAGTTTTAATGCCCTCAGGTCTGCCCTAGTTCTACTGCCCTGACATCTGCTCTAGGTTCTACTGCCCTGATGTCTGCCCTAGTTCTAATGCCCTGATGTCTGCCCTAGTTTTAATGCCCTCAGGTCTGCCCTAGTTCTAATGCCTTGACGTCTGCGATAGATCTAATGCCCTAACGTCTGCCTTACTTCAATTAACCCAAATTCTCATCCAATCATTATTGAAAAGCTAATGGCCATGTTCTATAAAGAAACGATATCTGCTAGTAAAATAATCTAAATTAAATGTCTGAATATATAGGAACGTACACATAATGGAATATGTGTATTCTTGAACATAACCACACCTAAAAGAAAGTGTGTACAGAAACACACATACACAAAAAGAAAGTGTGTACATGAATACAACCACACCTAAAAGAAAGTGTGTACAGAAACACATATACACAAAAAGAAAAGTGTGTACATGAACATATCCACACCTAAAAGAAAGTGTGTACAGAAACACATATACACATAAAAAAAGTGTGATCATGACCCCATACACAGACAAAGGCTCTGCTTCAGATTGATTTTTTTTTCATTTATCACTTTCTTAGCTATTAGAAGTTAGAATCCTCATTTAAATTGGAAATCTTGTAAACTATGTCAAGGTCTATATATGCAAATTAGAGGCCAACTTTTGGGAACAAAGAAAAAAAAAGTTTTTTTTTTTTAAAAAATAGAAGAAAAGATATTTTTTACGTATTTTCCGTCGTAAAAACAAACACACTTTGCAATGCACATTTGTGTTTTTGGAACTCCTTTATTATTACGACAAATACGGTAACGAGGGGAAACAATCGCAGGCAGGACTCAAGGTCAACAATCGAACAATGGCTGAGCAGGAATGTACTGGGGGCCGTCTACAGCTAATATTTAGACGGGAAGGAGGGGGGTGGGGTTAGAAAAAACCCCAGTAAAAATCATTGTGGGGGAGTGGGGGGGGGGGGTCAAGGTGTAGGGGAAACTGCGCTTCTTGATTTTGGTTTAAATGAAGTAGAAGTATGCGTCACGCCAAAATCGGAAACGGTGTTTTTTTTTTCTAATCTTTCCCTCCGCGACACCCCCCCCCCTTACTTAAGGTGTGGCAGGGTTGTTTTTTTTTTACTCAACAGGTTCAGCGTCTGGGATTATGGAAATTTGAAGCTGCTTAACAACATAAACAACATATATAGAGAAAACGCGCATACATGAAAGAAGGTTAGATTAGAATAGGTCTACACTTCTACATCGAGAGTAGTAAAATATGATCAGCTTGTTGATGGATTAATATTTTGAAATACGGGGGAGGGGTAGGTGGGGGGGGGGGGTAACTGACAGGGAGTAGTTGCCATTAGCAAATGACAACGGGATGTAATTAAGAGGAGGTTATCCACGCAAACTAATAAATTATATGTAAATACTTTGATGAACTTAGTTTATAGGAAATCATTTATAGTTAATTATTTTTTAAATTGATTTCAATTTGCGACTAAGGGTACATTTTACTAAGATTTTAATAATTATTTTAATAATTGAATTATTATTGTAGTTATTATATGATACACACTTGAGTTCAAATTTAAAAAAAAAACACTTCGAAAGCTGCATTTTGGTGGATATTTTACTAAGCTATAAGCTTGACGGACAAAAAAAAGTTGAAAACTAACAAATATTTCTTAGACAAATTAATCTTAATAGAAGCGAATCGCTGATTCCATAGTGTATGAGGGGGCGTGGTCGGGTAATAGTACGCAAGCCAAACCCTTTGTACACTTTTGTAGCAAATCAAATGTTTTGTTACGACAATCTAGATCCTATAGAGCAGAAAAGATTGACTTAGTTTTTTTTTACCTAAAGTAAAGTTCACTTTTTTTAAAAAGTCGGTCTGTATGGTAAGGGATGAGGAGATGGTGTGGTCAGCACTATGCCCAGCCGCCTTTTCTTTCACTAAGATGATTTAGTAACACATCAGAGTTGGGTGGACTCAGGGACTATCTACAGACTTGAAACTGGATTTGAACTCGAGACTTACGGGTTAGCAGTCCAGCTCTTTATCGCTAGACCCACTCCGTCCCCCCCCCCCCCTTTTTTTTTACCTAAGCAGATGTAATTATTAGGTGGTTTGCAGTTAGTATAACACATGGTAGCTTTTACTTTACCCGACTCTTGCCGGGTACCAAACAGAGCTGGGTGTGCTCGGGGGTGTTACCTGGAGTTTTAAAGTGGGAACTGAAGTTTTGTTGTTCATCATCGAGTGCTCTAACCACGCAACCAAGTAAACAACAGACTTTATATTTTTGTCGATTAGTGCTCAACTCTGCTTAGAAAAAAAAATTATAATTGAGTTTTAACTTTTCAAAGAATAAAGGAAATAAAAAGCTGTTAGTAATTCCATTGCAATTTGAGAAACGGAGATGGGGAGGTGGAGGGTTTGTACTTGAAGCTAGACTTCTATTAAAGCTTTGTTTGTTTATGAAATTTGAACCGGTTTCATCCAGTCTGGCACTGTTGTTGCTTAGAGATGTGGGGTATATCTAGTTCCAGTTAATTCGCTCTAACCCTAATCTAGGATAATCTAAAGTCAGACCTCCCTAACCTGAGCTAAACTACTCTGAGATCTTCCTATCACCATGACAACGCGAGCGTGTTTAAAATAACACCTGCTATCGTTTTAATAGTGCAACTAACATTATTCATCACGAATTTATCGAAATTTTCCTAAATGTTTTTTTTTTAATATAAATATCTTGATAAATAAATTTCCGGGCAAAAAAATGTTTTACTTGTTTCGAAATACAATTTTAAAATTAATATTTTAAGCAACAAAGTTTTTTAAAAAATATTTTAAAAAGAGGAAGTAATTAACCAATGTTAGACATTCATAAATTTATAAATTAAATTTTCCTTAAACTTTAAAACTACATGTAAAATGTGTTCTAAAAACTTCCTAAAATTGTTTACTAAAACTTAAAATTTTAAATTGTCAAAATTTTTTTTAATCTACAGTATAAATCTGTATTAAAAGCTTCATAAATAGGCCTAGGATAAAATTGTTTACTAAAACTTAAATAATGTTTCAAAATAAACTTTGAATCTACAAATAAATTCTGTCCTAAAAACTTCATAGGTAGGGCCTATGATAAAATTGTTTACTAAAACTTAAAATGTTTCAAAATAAACTTTAAATCTACGAAAACAATCTGTCCAAAAGAAAAATTTATAAGTAGCCCTATGATAAAACTGTTTACTAAAACTTTAATAATGTGTCAAAATTTCACGGAACGGATAACAATCCATAGCAGATAGAAATTACGTCACTTTACCGTACGATATCGTGCTGAATATTTTCATGCTAAAAAATTCCTGTCAAATCACTCATACCATTACCACCACATGACAAGGGGATGTGTCATTAAAAAAATTATTTTAGGTGGGGGCGGAGGGTCAGTGTGGAATTTGGAATATTTTTGTAACAAGCTAGCTAAGGCCTGTTAGAAATCAATCGAGCAATCACGCATATACGTACATTTAAAAAAAAAAGAAAAGGTAACTCTAAAAGGTAGTTGCTTCCCCTGCTGAAGAGTGCGGGGAAACCCATAAGCTTAGATTAAAATTAATCGCATTTTGTCAGATTAATCATCGAGGATTTGCATTCTAGTCAACCGAGTTTCTGGTCAGACGTGATGTGTTTAAATCGAGCCAATTCGATGCGCATGTCTTCTTTAACCCTAACTGTGATCTTCAAGCTAAACACTCCTGAAAATTTACATTTGAATTTTGTCGATTCTCTTAATTTTCTTTATTATTTCCCTTTAGTTTCTGTCGCTCTTTATTCAGAACAAGTAGAGATCGGTTATTTATATGATCTCGGTCAGTCCTATTCCCAGTCGCCTTTACTTTCCATAAAGTCCGTCGGGTACCCTGTAGAGCTGGGTGGACTCAGAGACTTTCTGAGTAGCAGTAGGTGCTCTACCATTTGACCACGTCTTACCATCTTTATTTATGTCAATTAGAGAATTTAGTTAAACTAATTAGAATTACGTTTTGGCTTAATGGCTTTACTGCAATTTTACTTTTTATTCTTAAAAAACATTTTGTCAACTACGCTGGACTATAAGCTGTATTTACTACATACAGAGAAAAAAATTAATTTATGTAGAGAATATATTCTTTAACTACTGTCCGCGATTCCGCCCTCCGGAAGTTTCAATCCCCCCCCCCCCCCCCCACTTTTAAGATAAAAAAATGTCTGAAAGAAACCCTGGTTCTACTGTAACACCCTAACTGATCTTTTACTTATATATGAAATTCCGTTTCTCTATCACTCTATCTAAAACAGTACTCAAGTTATAGGCTTTTGAAAACCTAAAGTAGAATAAGTTCCACTTCCGGTTACCGGAAATCGCTGAAAAGTTGATTCAGAACTACAAAGTTGATATAATACTTATTTTTGAAATTCCATTAACCTAGCTGGAGCGGTAAGTTATTGTGTTCACATACATGCACACACCAGGGGCGGAACTACAGTGCCGCCAGACCCCGCAATGCGGGGGGGGGGGGGGGGCATGTCGTTTAGGGGCCCACAGCCGACCATAATCAATTTTTTTTTATAGTTAAAAAAATAATTTTCATATAAAAGAAACAGATCTACTACAGTAGTGATGTTCTACTGTTAGCTAACACACGCTGTATCGTAAAGGGAAAAAAAATGTATATATGAGTAGTAGTGTGAAAGATAGGCAAACGTTCAAACCACTTCCATTGACTTATTTCCCTTTTTTAAATAGTCAAAAATGTGTTTGCTCTTAAGAACCTTTTTAATAGATTTGCACTAAACAAATTAAAAAGCACTTACTTCTCTTAATTATTATTATGTTTTAAATACATTATAAAGAATGACATAGAATAATGAGGAAATTTATGAAAAACTAATAATATAAATAGAAAAAAAACACAAAAATAAACATAAGGCAAGAAACCATTACACAAACAAAGCTTTCATGCTTCATATTCCTTTGACCGACTTATTTAGAAGATATCATGTCAGACTTAGAAGCAGAGAATTTCTAAATACTAATACAGGGGTCGGCAACCTTTTGGGACGGAAGAGCCAAAATTTACAGTTTACAAAATTTCCCAAGTTTTAAAGAGCCTCTAACATTTCTATGTGCACTTTGGTAGTGGAAAGTATGGAGCCATTGCCATAGGGCTTGCCACAGCACAGTTGTGGGACTGTGCCTAATGCCTGGGCTGTCAGCTGTCCATATTATGCTCTAATCCACATATTCTCATTGTTTTTTTGTTTTTGTAATTTTTTTGTATATTGAAAAAAAATAATAATATAATTATTATGGAACAAGAGAGCCGCATCTTGACATCAAAAGAGCCGCATGCGGCTCGCGAGCCGCAGGTTGCCGACCCCTGGACTAATACTTTAATAGCACTCACATAAGTGATGTGTGGTTGTAACATGTCTTAATTATAAATAAAAACTAGATCTAGGAACTTTTTATTCTTTCAAATATAGAACAAGTCCGTTTAACTATTTTATATTCGTATTTTGCTTATATATATATATATATATATATATATATATATATATATATATATATATTATATATATATATATATATACATATATATATATATATATATATATATATATATATATATATATATATATATATATATATATATATGTATATATATATATATATATATATATATATATATATATATATATATATATATATACATATATATATATATATGTATATATATATATATAATATATATATATATATATATATATATAATATATATATATATATATATATATATATATATATATATATATATATATATATATATATATATATATATATATATATGGGGCCCAAAAAATTTTTTTTGCGGGGTGGCCCTTTTTTTCTAGTTCCGCCACTGGCACACACACATACACATACACATACACACATACAGACAGACAGACGAACAAACTTGCAAAACTATGTTTTTCCCTACTCAGCGAAGTGTAAAACGTCGAGATTTGGGAAAATCTCTATTTCGAATATTTGCACAATTACAAGACTTCCTCTATACGTATACGTATCTCGAATACGAGAAGATAATGATTCTACTAAATGTAGTTATTTATAATGGGGTGCTAGAAATGAAAATCGAACATAAAAGTAATTTTTTCACAATGATCTTTCTTGAGCCTGGGTTTCGAACTTGTTACTCCGGTTAGCAAGCGAACGTTCTACCGTCAGACCACGCCGTGCCAACACTGTCGCTAGAGTGGCCGAATCTCTTTATAAATCTATACCCCTGTACCGGATTTATACTGGGCTAAATTGAGAGTAATGAAAGGCCCAATTGGAGATTTGAAAGAACATCTATCTAATCTGATGAGGTATTAAAATACAGAATCTAATTGTTTTACACTGAAATTTAAAAATAAAAAATTCTACTCCAATCCACTCCCCCTTCCCCCCCCCCCCTCCCTTTCCGCTTGGTAAACGATTTTATTAAGTAGTTATTCGGCCCCAGAATCAGGGGCACTGAACTTAATTCGCAATTAGTAAAAAATAAAATACCTAAAAAAAGACTTTGGTTATCTACCATTAAAAAAAAATTTGCATACATCACTCAAACGCTTACACACACATTCACACACACACTGTCTCTCTCACATAAACTTTAGCGTCGACCCAATTTATTAACTGAATGAAACAAATACTTTTCAAATAAAACAAATTATTAAAAAATAACTCAAATCAACAAAAAATGTTGCCTAGTTTCCCGATGGTCCGATATTTAATCATTAAATTAAAAAATCTTTAGATTAAAAATTTTCCATCGTGGCGACAACATCCCATTCTTAAGTCTCCGCATTTTATCAATGGAATGTATGTCAAGGTAGCAGAGTTTGACCCTTGACATAGTTATGAGGTCAATACTCTCTGTCAGTTTTTTCTCTCTCCAAAAGTACCATTCGGTAGAGATGCACGCATAGATTCATACCAGGACCACTTCGATACTTTGTTTCTGGTATCGATGCACTAGCCTTAGGACACGATTACTTATCCTAATTTACCAATGATCTATTATTATGAACGGTACTGTCTTAGTCTTGATTCTAGTTCAGTCCCCTTTATAAACAGATGCCGTGATACTGAGAATAGCTTCAAAGCTAAGCCCTAACCCTAAGTACAGCTCCCCTTTTGAACATGGGGCAGATGAAGTAGAGTTCACATGTTTCTGTGACCTCGGCATATGAAGGCATAGTGTGGATAGTTCAATGCCCAGCCGCCTTTACTTTCCCTAACGTGAGTTAGGTGCCCATCAGAGTTGAGTAGACTCAGGGAAGTTTTACTAACTTCGAACCCGGATTCGAGATTCGAGACTTGCGGGTTTGCAGTCTAGCGCTCTTCGCCTAGGCCCACGCCGTTCCACACCAGACTTTCTTCCAGACATCTCTTCGGGGAGTGGGGGGGGGGGGGGGGAGGGGGGGGGCCGAGAAAGTATACCGCCCCCCCCCCCTCCCCCGAACGAAATGAAATGTATATAGAAAATATATACTCCTACACGACCCCCCCCCCCCACCGAAAATATCAAGTGCCCATCACCCCCCCCCCCGAAGAAGAAGTCTGAAAGAAACACTGTTCCACGCCCTGATCATAACCCTAGCCCTGATCATAACCCTAATCGTAATCTTCATTCTGATCCTAATCTGAATTTCTCTCTCTATACTTCAAGCAGTACCTTTTTTTTTTTCGATCGCCTTGTATAAAATCATTATAGCGTCCATCTTTTTAGTCTATTTGGGTAACAGGTTAAAAATAATGGTATAGTTTTTTCATTGTACTAGGGTAGTAATTGAAAAAAAATGTAAAAAAAAAACCTTTATTATGAAAAAAAACATATCTGCACTTAAAAAATAATTAAAATTTTAAATTTATAAACCAATCTTTAAGTAATTACAATTAATTATTTTTATTAAACTTCTTTTTCCCCAAGTTTAATTTCTTACGGCCCTTTTAGGAAAGTGGAGGGGAAGAGCAGGGTTTCTTCCATGCATCTCTTCGGGGGGGGGGGGGGGTAGAGAAATTGTGGGAGGCCAAGTATTGAAGGGTGAGGTAGGGTGGAGGAGATCAAAGAACTAATAGACGGTGTAACACGAGTTGATATCACGTGATCTGTACCCCCGCCCACACCTGTAGAGAGAGGGGACAGCACCATTGTCCACTGGTAAACGATGGTTTTGTTCCCTGGCCCAGTGTCTCGCCGCTTTCATCAGAAGTTGACCGGTGCTGATTGGACCGAAAGGGGGGGGGGGGGGGGTGAGGTGGGGGGGGGGGGGGTAAGGCATGTTGATAACACGACAGTTGAAGTGAGTGGACAGGTTGTCTAGTACCTTGACGATAGATGTAACCCTGTCTACTGCTTCTTCTTCGTTTTTAATTTTAGTGTTGGAAGGGATTCCCTCCAACACAATGAAGTATACGTGTCAACTTGTTATGTGCCCCAGACTACTTGACAGTGATCGTTTCCCAAAACATGTTTCGTGTGTTTGGGTATTTGTTTTTAGCTTGTGGGTGTTTTTGTTTATTTGGAAGTAACCTTTATTTCCGGGTTACTTTAATTAGTTCAAAATATACAAGTTACAAACCATTCAAGTAAGTTCATTCATAACATCGTTTAATTTTCAGCCCATTTGTAAATATTTTAAAATTATGTCAGTATTTTCGAAATGTGTCAGGGTTTTGTTGATTATTATGCTTTGGTTGAAATAAGTTCTAGTCACAAGTACCCAATTATATATATATATATATATATATATATATATATATATATATATATATATATATATATATATATATATATATATATATATATATATATATATATATATATATATATATATATATATAAGTGCGAATTTAAAAATATATATATTTGATATAATTTGGATGAGTATTCATTATACTAAGACACTGTTTAAATGTGCACTTTACGTTAAAAAATTATAAGTGCAATAATACATGCAAATAATTACAAAACAATAAAGCAGAAAAAAAATGTTTTTTTTTTTAGCAAAAATGTATTCTTATCATGAGAAGCAAAAAAAATAAATCATTTTTCATTTTCTATTTATGGAACTTAATTTTTTTTTAAATAAAAATAAGCGTTTCTTGAAATATTTCAGTTTAGATAAAAACCAGAAATAGAACCATAAATCACGTGATAAGGTCAAAGCCCCTGTGACATAAAAACGTAGTCAAATGTCTGAGATCAAATAAAAATAGATGTTTACAAGATTTTTTTTTTTTTTTTAAATTCCAGACTGAAATTTTGTTTTGTGTAGAACATACAGCTGTTTGTTGATTCTTGTTCTGTGTCAACAGGTTCTTGGTTAATTGGGCTAAATGCGGAGACCAGAATAGATTGATCATTTTTTTAAATACATGAAGATAGATAAGAGAACATGAAAATAATTCTAAGTCTTGTACGTACGGAAATGTCAAAAGTCACGTAAGTAAATTGCGAACTCGTTTCTGTGGTTATTTTATGGGCGGCGACCTGTGGGTAATTTAGTGCCGGCTGGTGTATGGACACTAGAACAAATCAATATCAAATATATATATATATATATATATATATATATATATATATATATATATATATATATATATATATATATATATATATATATATATATATATATATATATATATATATATATATATATATATATATATATATATATATATATATATATCAGTGTATTGTTGTGGATAAGTTGATTAAATATAAACTAGTAATTTGGTATGCACGTGAAGTAGCTAGATCGCAGATACTAATTTGATATCAACCTTAAAAGTTATGAATGTTTGTTTGAACTAGTAGCTTATAATCTGCTCCTCAAGGGAAACTAGTCATACCCCGACCCGCGGTGTAAATTACCATCCCACCCCCACCTTTCCCCTTTTCTCACCTGATTTTGTTTGATTTATAAAAAAAAACTAAAACAGAAAAACATCGATACTGTTACCGGAATTCAAAAGAGCGTTTTGAAGGTGTGTCACGCAGTTTAACGGTCAAGTCTATTTGTTCCGGTTATTGGAATGTACTTAAACGTTGGTACAAAGGGATGAAGGTGTAAGTTACTAAAGTGACTTTGAGGTGTATTGTGTGGGGAGTGTCACCAGTCACCGTCAAGGTGTTTTGGTGTACCTGGGTGTACATGAGTGTACCTGGGTGTACCTAGGTGTACCTGTGTGTACCTGAGTATACCTGGGTGTACCAGGGTGTACATGTGTGTACTTGGGTGTACCTGGGTGTACCTGGGTGTACCTAGGTGTACCTGTGTGTACCTGAGTATACCTGGGTGTACCAGGGTGTACATGTGTGTACTTGGGTGTACCTGGGTGTACCTGTGTGTACCTGGGTGTACCTGGATATACCTGGGTGTTGCAGTAGAAACTGACTGAGCGCCTGTGTCGTAAGGTCGGTTAGTTTTCTCTACTGCAAGGATAATATCCTACTCGTACACAGTGGCGTAGGCAGGAGGGGGGTAGGGGGGTCATAACCCCCCCCCCATAGACCCCTCGGTATAGATATATAAAGTATGAGGGGGGGGTGTAAATCGAAAGTTTGAGGGGGAGTGCAAATCGAAAGTTTGAGGGGGGGGGGGTGCAAATCGAAAGTTTGGGGGGGGGGTGCTAATCGAAAGTTTGAGGGGGGGTGCAAATCGAAAGTTTGTCCCCGGGTAAAAATTGGAACCCCCCCCCCTTGAGACGATCCTGGCTACGCCACTGCTCGTACACATTCACAATTACTAAACGCAGCTTGAATAAAAAATATATATATTGAAAAAATAAATCTAACATCGTAGACCTGCTGCCCAGTGGTCTTTGACTCAGCAGCTTCGAGATTGATGCCTATGGTTGCTGTTTTTAGTTTTTTTTTCTAAATACTCAGATTAGAAAAACACGTGAACGCTACTTTACATTAACTAAGGTACAAACTCTGGAGACACTTCTCTTGCTCTATGTCTCCCGCACATACACATACAGTCGTATGCCATACACTTACAAAAATATACAATGCACATACAAACTTATACAATACACATACAAACTTATATAATACACAAACAGTCAATACACAGTACACCTACAAAAACACCTACAAATAATAATATATTCAATACACATACAAACGTACAATGCGCTTAAAAATTATACAAATCGCATAGCTATCTTTTACAACCAAGTTTGAAATAAATTTTGAATTAATTTCTAAGACGCATGCGCAGAGCATTAGATGCAGTGTAAAGAATACTATAAGCAATAAAACCCTAGAAGTTGCAAACGGAGCGATAAACTTTAGAGCAGTGCTTCTTAATCTGGGTACGATCGAACCCCAGGGGTTCGGTGAGTCAGTCTCAGGGGTTCGGCGGAGGTCAAGACACACACTCAACTCATAATATTCACAATCGTATTTTCAGTGGGGAAAATAGAACTATTAAGAAGGGTTCGTGAAATGCACATATGAAACTGGTAGGGTTCGGTCGCTCCAAAAAGGTTAAGAACCAGCGTGGACATTTTTCTTGCGTTAAAAATGTCCTGTCCGGTTAATGGACACGACAAGTGACCTTGATGAGATTTATTTGCTGGAACATTCGGTCCTGTTTGACTGAGGACAGGCTGTTTAGTCAACCTTCCCACCGCCCCCCCCCACTCCCCCCCCCTCCCGACCAAGCCCTGTCACTCTCGCCCTCTCTACAGTCGGTTCCCTCCCCTTGACTAACCCAGCTCGCCGTACAGACGAGTCTTGAACCTCTGCCTACGTCACTTCCTGTTCTCGTATTGTCCCAGGTGACAGCGTACTGTCAAGGTGTGACACGGGTCAGTGTGAGTCACATGTCAGGTCACGTGTCGAGCTTGACCACTCGTTGACCGGGGGCCGAGGATGACCAAGTAAGGCAAAGGTTTCGGACTACCAAAAGTGTTTGTATGTGAGGGAAAATGGGTGGAGGGGGGGGGGGGGTAAAAATATATGTGTATGCGTGAGAGTTTATGTGTGTATATGAGTGTATATGAGTGTACATGTTTCATACAGAGTTTCTTCCAGGCATCTCTTCATATGTCCCCGGGCGCCGACCTTAGGGGGGGGGGCGCCAAATTGAAACTTTGAGGGGGGGGGGTGCAAATGAAAAGTTCGAGGTAGGGTGCAAATCAAAAGTTTGAGGGGGGGGGTGCAAACGAAAAGTTCGAGGGGGGGTGCAAATTGAAAGTTTGATGGGGGGGGGGGGGGGGGGAATGCAAACCAAAAGTTCGAGGGGGGGTGCAAATCGACAGTTTGTCCCCGGGCGCCGGGAAGGGTCGCTACGCCTCTGGCTTAGTTGTGATATCATCAGAGGCGTAGCTAGGGGAGGGCGGGTGGGCTGGTTGCCCCGGGCGCCGACCTTTAGGGGGCACCAAAAGAGGTAGAGAAATAAATTTGAAAGCTCATTTTAAGCTGACATATTGAATATTCACACTGTCAAAGTTAAAAAAATGAACGAATACGAGGTTTTTCACACTGATTTCGCTTTTTTTACTATATCAATTTTGTGGCACCGAAATAGAAAATGTTGCGGGATAGTGACTGGTAAGAAGTGCCACAAACCTTTCCAACTTGGGGGGGGGGGGGGGCTTTTTCACAGACATGAATACCTATATATAGAACTAGGAGGGAGGGCGGCGCAAAATTGATAGTCTGCCCCGGGCGCTGAAATCGGTCGCTACGTCTCTGACTTTGATTCGGATTTAAAAGTGTTTTTAAACGTTTTATAGCTGAGAATGATGTAATATTATAAAAACTCTTGATAAGGTTTGCATTAAAAAAAAAAGAATTACAATTCTTCTTCTTCTTCGCTCTTAATTTTTAGTGTTGGAAGGGATCGAGCTTTTGCCGACTCGACCACGCCTCCATCACAATTAAGTATTACGTGTCAACTGGTTATGAGCCATTTTCCGATTTCAGCCTGCTTTTCTTTTTTGATTTGCTTCCAACCAAGAACTAACTACAAGGCAGCAGTTGTTTGATTTTGGAATTGACTCTCCAGCTAACGAGCCTCATCTGCCCGGGGGTACGAACTCGAGACTTTTTGGTCATGAGTTTTTACCGACTCGACCACGCCGTTTTTGCTCACAGGACATTTTAAAATGGATGATATGTTGTACGATAAAAACCTACTGAATAGTCAGTTATATCAAGTTGATAAAACAGTGTGCTGATTTGTAGGTGGATTATGATATTAAAATATATTGTAATATATCAAGAAAAAAAACCATTCGCACACATTTTTAAGAAAGTTAATTTGAGTTAAAATAATCCGCCAGTGCCGACGTACTTTGTGAACGGTTCTAAGCAATATAGTGTTCTATCGGACTCTATCCATATTGTTGTAAGGAAAAAAAATTCCAGGAAAGTAAAATGTAGTTTACAAGTTGACAGTGAAAGAAGTAAGATTGTAAAATCAAAACGTGTACATATATTACAAATATGTGTATATGTAGACGCATATATAAAAACATGTATATATACACTTATACATACATATACACATATATACACACATAAACATATGCATACATATACACACATGTGCATTAACATATACACATACTTACATATACATAAACAAGCATTCAAATACAATCATACATAAACGTGTAAAATTATTTATCTAAATTTTGTTACTCACTTCCCATTTTAGAAAAATTGAACACATTTAAGGGAAAGAATCTATGCCTGTGCCCTCAAAAGTTTTTAACATACAGTGATATTAAGTATTTACAAAATTTTGAATTAAACTGAATTTTAATATTAAAATAAATATGTATAATAAAATTGTCAAATGAATTTGTGGTGTCAAATATGTCATATATACATGTTTTAATTTGATCTTAAACCTAATTTAAAATTGAATCCTAATAGTTTTACTGAATATTTATATTATATATATATAAAGTTATTTCTTTTAAACTAATCGCAGTAAATGTTACTCATATTGGGTTTTCCCAAAATTGATCATTTAAAAAAAAAAACAAAAACAAAAAAAAACGTTTGAGCACTTTATAGATATAGATCTAGTTCAGGGGGTCTGAAAACTTTTCAGTCCGAGGGCCGCATTAACTATCAAATTTCAGTTCGGGGGCCAGTTACTTCCAGGACATGTCTTTGATTTTTCTGGACAAAGTTCCTCAACCATCACCAACAAACGTTTTTTTCTTGGACAAAAAGATCTCCGCGGGCCGGATGAGAGGACTTCGCGGGCCGCATCCGGCCCGAGGGCCGTAGTTTGGAGACCTGATCTAGTTGTTTTGAAACAGAAGAATGGTTGCTTTGATGTGTCTCATTGTAATAACATAACTTTTCCGATTGCTTAAAATTTGTATCATTGTAATTCTCTGTAAATCACACATTTAAAAAAATATTTGGGATACAGCTGTTGTATGTCCCTTGACGTAATGAGTCAAGGTGGGATATTTGTGGTATGTTTTAGACGTTTGAACAGTATCAGTCGTTAGCTGTGAGGCGGAAGTTTAGTATCCAAGCCAAATACACGTTTCCATCGATTTCATATCTTAGTCACTTCATTCCAGAGTAGTTCTAACACATTCCGTCTAAAAATATGTGATTGACTACTTCTGCAGTACCACGTCATATCTAGCACGGCTCCTAACCCGTAAGTCCCGGGTTCGGATCCGTGCTTGGAGTTCGTAGAACGTCCTTGAGTCCACCCAGCTGTAATGTGTACCTGACTTACGTTAGAGGGGGTAAATTTGGCTGGGCAAATTGCAGATCACACTGTCTTTTAATATACCGAGGTCATAGTAACAGGTAAACTCTACTTCATCTTCCCCCTTGGACCATGTTTACAACAATATTGTCCACCTCCCCTCCCCTTCACCTGTGATCCGATTACCCTCAGGATCACGTAATCGATTCCACGTCATCCTCCTCTCGCCTGGGGTCCATGTTCTGGACGTCATCAATCACGCCTCATCAATACCGACGGTCCCACCTAATTGTGTGGATCTCTGTTGGGGGACAAGCGAGGCCCTGATTGATTGAGGGGGGTGTTACGTAATTGTCCTAGTCAGGATCACCCACATCCCCCCTCCCCACACCTTCCTTCACCCCCCCCCCCCCCCCAACTTAAGAGAGCGTGTAAAACGTGTAGCAAGGTGTTTCTCAAGTCCGGTCAAGTGGTCAGTCGTCTGACTGATGAAGTCACGTCACCTGCGTGCATACATTAAAGGTGAGTGAGTCATTTGTTTATTTATAAGACTACATCTTATGCCGTTTGAATTTCTGTACAGTTATTTAAAGAGATATTAGATAATTGACAGTTATTTAAAGAGATATTAGATATTTGTCAAATATTTATGAGATATTAGATAATTGACAGTTATTTAAAGAGATATTAGATAATTGAGTTATTTAAAGAGATATTAGATAATTGACAGTTATTTAAAGAGATATTAGATATTTGTCAAATATTTGAGATATTAGATAATTGACAGTTATTTAAAGAGATATTAGATAATTGACAGTTATTTAAAGAGATATTAGATATTTGTCAAATATTTATGAGATATTAGATAATTGACAGTTATTTAAAGAGATATTAGATAATTGACAGTTATTTAAAGAGATATTAGATAATTGACAGTTATTTAAAGAGATATTAGATATTTGTCAAATATTTATGAGATATTAGATAATTGACAGTTATTTAAAGAGATATTAGATAATTGACAGTTATTTAAAGAGATATTAGATAATTGACAGTTATTTAAAGAGATATTAGATATTTGTCAAATATTTATGAGATATTAGATAATTGACAGTTATTTAAAGAGATATTAGATAATTGACAGTTATTTAAAGAGATATTAGATATTTGTCAAATATTTATGAGATATTAGATAATTGACAGTTATTTAAAGAGATATTAGATAATTGACAGTTATTTAAAGAGATATTAGATAATTGACAGTTATTTAAAGAGATATTAGATATTTGTCAAATATTTATGATACATAAGTTATCAATTTATTCAAATATTTAAAGAGATTTCATGATGGTCAAATATTTAAAGAAATATTGAATAATTGTAAAATGTTTAAAGAAACATTGAATAATTGTTAAGCATTTAAAGAAATCTTGAATAGTTGTCAAATATTTAAAGAAATATTGAATAATTGTTAAGCATTTAAAGAAATATTGAATAATTGTCAAATATTTAAAGAGACTTGATTACTATATCCAAAAAACCTTACCTAAACCCACTTTCTAGCCCTAGTTTTACTATGTTTTTATATCTTTATCTAAACCTAACCACGAAATTTAATGTAATCTTTGAAGGTGAGTCCTATAATTGAATGAAAATTAAAGTTCCCTTTTAGAACCCGATGATCCATGGGATCAGGTGAAGTAGAGTTCAACTGTTTCAGTGAAGGAATAGTGTGGTCAGCACCATGTGGATATAACGTGGATATAACGTGCATGCAACGTGGATTCTATTTTCGCTACTCTCTAAACTTCAAATTTCGGTCAATGGACTGACATGGGGGATATTTAAACGGAGGAATTGTCGTCCACGTAATAGGGGTGGGGGAGACAGGTAAAGCACCATACTGTGCAGGTAACCTACCATGAGAATATACTAAGGATACTATAGATAAAACCATACTGGAAGGGAAGCCCACAAGAGAAGCAATATATGAAGTGTATTGTTAAAGATGGCTGGGCATTGAACTGACAAGACTATCTCTTTTTTGAGTGTTATTAATATTTGTGACGCAATTTTCCAAATGCGAGGTGGGGAGGAGGTGGGAATGTCTGGCATTTTCTAACGTGTGAGGGGGGGGGGGGGGTCTAAAATAAAGAGATGTATTGTTTGGAGGACATCTATACTTTATGTATTAATAATTGTTGAAATGTTTTGTTATGCCACATGCAATAGTAAAATGACCATACGCAAGCTATAAACAAACTAAACTACCCCGAATACCAAGGAAACTGCCGGATTAATTTTACAACTGGTACGTACGATAGTAAATTGTTTTGTAGTGTAAGGTGACCTACTTTCTAAAAATAGCAACGCGACAAACACCGGCCCCTAGTAAATAGAGAAGTCGACTCCTCAAACTGAACGCCTGACTACGATTCCCATTGAACGAACCACCGGCTCGGCGTGTGTGTATAAATATTCAGGACCTATCGCCAGTTGAGGCATGCGTAGTCCCGCTTTTTGTTGTTGGGGTGTCTGATATTTTAGCGACACGTCTACGGGAGTTCTGTCAACCTCGACTGGCCCAGCGAAGTACAGCCTAAGCCAGAAGATTTCACACGCTAATGTGTTGTGTTCAGCTTGTTGCACGCCTGACGTGTAGTGCTTTGAACCCACGTCTTTTGACCTGAATATTCGACGGGTCAGTGTTTTGATGTATGGGAGGGATCCGTGTTTGACCGGAAATGAAGTTTGATTAGACTAGCAGCAGACGTGTTTTTTGTTGTGTTTTGTCGCTGGTGATTTGAGAAAGGCGAAAGGTATGTTTTAGTAATACTGTTTAGATTTAGATTCTACATGTAACTCGTAAGCAAGAGGTTATACCTTTTTTAAAATCCGTGATTATTCTATAGTAACACTATTTTGCTTTCTTAAAAATGTAAGCAATGTAGTGTAGCCTATTTGTTATTATTTATTCCTTAAGTTGTAAAGCCGGTATCCCAGTATTTATTTAAGACTTTAACTTTAAGACTACATTTAAAGAGAGAATTAACGGTATTTTTTTTTTAGCCATGATAAACTTTGGGACTAGAAAAGATCTGGATATAGATCTAGATCTAGTTCTAGAATTCAGTGGTTCTAGTGCAAAGTTGTATTTTTAAACTTTGCAAAATATTGCTTGAAGTGTTGAGCGATTACATTTGAAAGTGTGTGTGTGTGGTGGGGGGGGGGGCAGTATTTCTTCCAGACTTTTTTTCTCCCCCCCCCCCCCCCCCCCCCGAAGAGATGCCTGGAAGAAACTCTGGGGGGAAGGGGGGGGGGGGGATGGACATTAAAGGGCTGCATATCCAATATCAGCTGCTTTAGGTTTACTTGGTTTTCACTTAATTAGCAAACTAAGCTTCCTACACTAAGATTTCTCATCTCTTATTGCTTAGTTCAAGGGTTTAATTAAAAACTTTCATAGTAAAACAAAAACGAAAAATGACGTCACATTGAGAATACAGTAGAAAATAGTATCAAGCCGGAGAGTGCACACAATAATATGACATCATTGATTCTCGAGTAAACATTGAATTAAAAAGCCAATTTTGTCTAATCTTAAAAGTGGTTTGCGTGAAGAGTTTCACTCATACAATTTTTCGGGTAGGGGCGAAGCCCATCCCCGCGTAAGAACGTCTAAGCCGACCCCCTTCCCCCCCCCCCTCCCAACTAAAAAAAATGCCGTCATCGATACTCTATAATAGCATTACAGCCTAATTAATGTGTCTAATCTAAAAAGTGGTTTGCGTGCAGAGTTTCTTTCATGCAATTCTTCGGGTAGTGGCTAACCGCGACACCAGTGTTTCTTTCAGACTTTTTCCTCCCCATAGGGGGGAGCTTTTTCTAATCTAAAAAGTGTTTAGCGTGCAGTTTTTTTTTCAAGCATCTCTTCCGGTAGGGGCGAAGCCCCGCCCAGGTTCTTCCTTTAGTTTGTATGATCTACAAATGCGACCAGTGTTTCTTTCAGACTTTTTCCTCCCCGGAGAGGGGTGGGGGTACTTGAAATTTTCGGGGTCGGGGGTGGAATTTTGTGGAGGGGGTGGACACTGGAAAAAAGTATATAATTATATTTCGTTGAATGGGACGGTAGATGTGCTTTAAGGTGTGTGTGTGGGGGGGGGGGGGGGGGGGGGGGCGGCAAGTAGAGTCGCCTAAAAGAGACTCTAAATGCGACTTTTCTCATGATTGAGATTAGTTGGGGTATTTTTTAAAAATGTATTTACTTATTTATTCAATAACGGTAACGTTAGTATCAATGTGCAGTAACTAAGTGGAGATCAAGAATAAATCCGAATTAAAGTACCGATTCTGGATAAAAATCCGTTTTCAATGTCATTTTTCGTTTCCGGTTAAATTGAATTCAGGTGGTGATTTTGGTTTTGGTTTTAGTTTAGAGAAAATAGACAGCACTATCAACCTAGCGCCCGTTGTATCCTTTCTCAACGGGCCATTTTTCTCGTTAAATATAATTAGCGGAAGACTGACTAAAACTGAGCATATGTCTTTTGAGTGCGGGATTATGATTCTAAAAATAGATTATTAGGAAAAAAGAAAGTGAAAGTGTTTATATTTCGTAGTAATGCCGCCGAAACGAAAAGCTGAGCCACCGCCGTCGACTTCATCACATAAAGTTGGTGCAAAAGATGAAGCAAAAGACCGAAATGTCAACAAAAGAAGTAGAATGACTGCATCTCAGGCAATACAACTGCTTATTGATTCTGATGAAGAAGATAATATTCCTGGTCTATATTGTGATGATAGTGACGTTGAATTTGAGACTGAACACAGTGACCTTGAAATCGACAGTGACAATGAAACTGTTCAAAAGTTATAGGCAAAGTTAGAAGCAGATAAGTGAAAATTGGTTTGGGCCTGGGAGCTCAGGAAATGGGAGAAATTAGGCCAGGGAGGCCAGGGCTCAAAGGGTTAAGCTTGATCGGGGACCCAGGCTGATAATAGTCCGAGGGTCAGTTGAACAGTTTTGGGGATCCTATTTACTCGATTCCTGATGGGCTATTGTACGTCGGCGCGTTGACTTTTTATATCTTGTTAAGTTATGTAAGAGAATTAGAGGGCTATAGTGCCCGGCTACATTAAACTCCTCATTATCTAACCTAACCCTAACATCGATCTGACCTAACCATAACATCGACCTCACCTAACCCTAACATCGACCTAACATCGATCTAACCTAACCCTAACATCGATCTAACCTAACCATAGGATCGATCTAACCTAACCATAACATCGATCTAACCTAACCATAACATCGATCTAACCTAACCCTAACATCGATCTAACCTAACCATAGGATCGATCTAACCTAACCAAACATCGATCTAACCTAACCCTAACATCGACCTAACCTGACCATAACATCGATCTAACCTAACCCTAAGATTGATACCGACATTGAAGAATGCACAAGTACGATACTTTGTTGCTCTGTACTAGATATACAAGAAAGCATATTTCCCCAGCATTGTTAATATTTATTTATTTTTGTGCCCATTCAACGCGAGGATCTCAACGTCTGTTTATTCATTGTTGTTGTTTCCAAAGCGTGTAGGCGACTGTCAACGAATCCATAACTCCAGAGCATTGTTAAAATTAATTTTTAGTTTTTATTTGTGTCTATTCATCGCGAAAATTTGAAGTGTTTAATCGATTGTTGTTTCAGTGCATAACAAACAATTTTTTATAGACTATACCAATCCTTGCACATACCTTACACATTTAAAACGGGCCTTAGAATGGCTTACCTTTCTGTTTTTAACTAAACCTCGGATGGGTGTAATATATTTGAAGGTCTTGGCTTAGTGCGCAGTACATATACAACCCCGTGCGGCCGTCATAGAGAACCAAGGTTGAGATCGTTTCGCAACATTGCGTTTGCGGTCGGTGTGTTAGTGATTTCAAAGGAAGATTTAGGGTGTGTGTAGTGTAAAAGTTACATTAGGGAAGTGCAATGTGGTTGTGAAATGCTTCGTGTTACAATGTTACAACTGTAGGGTGTTTTATACGTGGGTAGCGATATTGAGATATTTATGACAAGGTAAAAGGTGAGTAGATTGTGATTAAATGCTTGGTAGAACAGGTGAAGCAGAGTTAGTCTAACATTGTAACGACGAACATAGGCTCATGTTATATTTTACTTATAGGGCCTATAAATCTGTTTATTGCGAATTCGTATATATTGTTTCAAAGGTGAATGTTGCAATATCAGCTATAATTAACTTAAGTGTCTGCTTAAGTTATTCGATATAACATTTTCTGTGACTAATCAAAGTAGATCACTTTTCACAAGGGACATTGGGTCAGCGGTAAAGCTCATAGTCCCGAGTTCGAACCCACGGGAAGATGAGGCTCGATGGCTGGGGACAGCAACTCATCTATTAGAGACAACTCCAAAATCAAACAACTGCTGCCTTGTAGTTTGTTCTTGGATAGACAAAGGCTATGGAAGTAAATCCATAAAGAAAAGCAGGTTGAAATTGGAGTAAAATACGGCACATAACAAGTTGACACGAAATACTTGTGCTCATCAATTAAGGACGAAGAAGAAGATAAGGGATATGTATAATCACTAAAAGCCCCTTCCCCCTTAAATTATGAAAGGTACGGATTGCACTCAATATATTATCGTAAACATATAATCAAAACGAATATGGTACTTGAACCCTGAACCTTAAGGTTAACTCTCTTGTTTACAGCCACCCTTGTCACATATCCTACCCCAACAAGGGTATTCAGCCAGCTACTAGATCTTTTCACTTCCTTGACTGTGCTGTATATACATCGTGTTGACAAGTTGATCGCTAGACCAGTGGTTCTCATCATTTGTCTCCTCTACCATATACCACATACACACCATACATCAATTTCTGTGGCTCTACAGCGTATTGGGGGGGGGGGGGGGGGTGGTTGGCCTGCTTTACCACCTTCTTCCGCCCACTTGATTCTTCAAGGTATGCATTCTAATATGTCTGAGGTATATCCCCGCATCACGTGAGACTATAGTATCCGCCCATTGGTTTTCCCTTACAACTCCATTAGGATCTTGTCCCCAGCCATTCAAATAAATTATAAATTATAGAAAGGATATGAAACTTTAACTATTAATATATAATTAGCATGAAAAGGTGTGTATGTCGTTACCTTCAACCCTAACCCACAAGGTTGCATGCATAGAATTAGAGCTGACAATAAGTGGGCGGGGCTTAACTTTTCACGCATGCACTTTTTGCATTAATAGCGGGGCTTATCTGGACAAAATCCCCAGATGGTTTTATTGAAAAGCACTCTCCCCCCCCCCCCCCCAACTGTTTATCCCGTTTTATAACACAAACTGCTTGTATTTAATGTTTATAGTGTTCTCATTAACCCCGACGTTCAAATTTACCCCTATCTCACTAGGGTATGTATAACAAATACCTGTAACTACCCTACTATCAACACCCGCCTCCAATTTTTATATGCAAATATATTGTGGATCAGAACGAACAGATTACGTCGTAAATAACAAAGAATCGTTTAAGACGAACTATTGTTAAATATAAACGAACAACGGCACGCCTCTTCGTATTGTTGGTGCTTGTTAACTTGGTTAAGTGGTGATTGTTAACCTTGTTTTATGGTGTTTGTTACTTTGTTTATTGGTGATTATTAACTTTGTTTAGTGGGTGCTTGCTAACTTAGTTTAATGAGTGCTTTTTTTTTTGTTAATAATACGAATTTGGGGTTATCCATTAACGACTTCACGTTTTTTAAAACGATTTCCCCCTAACAATATTAAAAAATCGTCACAAAAGTTAAATCCCCTCCCGCCCCCCCCCCCCCCCCAAAAAAAATAAACATAAAGGCGCAACTCAGCTTACAAGGAGTGTGATGTCATTTATAAACGACCCGTATGTGCACATTTCCAAGTCACTGACTCGGATACTTTAGCCCCATTTGCGAGGCATCAACTTAGCCTAACACTGTGATTACACTTGCGACATGTATACTATACATGTCTTAAAAAAAACAACTCGCAACAAGTTCATGTTATATGAAAACATGTTCCCATGGAACATGTAGAATTAATTGCTGCGAGTTTATCACTAGACATGTAAAGTATACAATGTCGCTAGTGTAAACGAGGTGTAAAACATTTAGTTACCTTATCATTGATATGGTCGATGTCATTTTATAGGTGTGAATGATAATATTCAGCAAGAACCCACTTGAAGTTCATGAACAATTAAAATATTATTAATTTAACCAACCCTCATCATTAATCTTGATGTTCAGATAACGGAAGTAATAAGAAAATAATTATTTAAAAATTATTTTACCAAGTGTTAAATATCCTGGGATAAACGGATAATATCTCTGATTCCGCCCAACTCCTTTTTAACAATTTAACTAGTGTTTCTTTGAGACATTTCTCCGGGGGTCACTGAAGGCCATCCTCCACACGATCACACCCACGCCGTATTCAGACAAAGTAGCTAAAGTATCTATTAGGAAATAAATACTTTAACCAGTGTACCCCCCCTCCCCTCGAAGTTTCAAGTGCCACAGCCCCCCAAAACTTTCACCCCTCCCCCCAGCCTTGGGAGAAATAAAAATTCTGAAAGTCTGTTTAATCCCGGCTAGATCAAAAGGTGGTTGGGTGCATGCCCCTGGGGTCATCTGACTCGTGTAAGAAAAGATTGCACATGCAGAGCTCAGCAGAAATTGCAGTGAATAACCTGATCAGACGAGCGTAATTGAGGGTTAATTAGGGTCCAATTAGTGTTTATCTCCAGAAATTTGAAGATAATGACAGTTGCTGTTTTTTTTTTTCCCCACCTGATCTGGTAAACTTAAAATAGATTTTATTTTCTCAAGACTAGGTGAAACTAATTTTCCCTGAAGAGTAAAAAAAAATCTAAATATTTGATTTCAGTTTTCCGGTTTCAAAGAAAAAAAAATACAAAGAAAAACAAAACAACAACAAAAAAAGCAACAAAAAATAAATAAATAAAAAATAAAGGGTAACGTCCTTTATTTAATCCGCAGCATAGCTTTAAGCTTGCCTAAGTAAAAGGGTTAAAGGACCCAAACTACAGGCATGGGTTCAATGATTATAACTCATCCACGGGCAAAGGTTTAAAGATCCCAACCCTAACCAATAGACTAAACGCTGCTAACTTCACTCTAGGCTAAACGCTACTAACTTAACCCTAGGCTAAACACAACTAACCAAAGACCAGGGACATTGACCCTTAACTGACACAAAAGTCGGTGCCGATAACACCACATGACCCCCCTACAAGACTGACCTGGGGTCTAGAACAATATAAGAGCTGCTGAAAGTTCCAGTTATCAGGACAACGTGAGAACCGCTGGAGTTCTAGATAACACCTGACCGCAAACAATAGGAGCCAAAACAATCCTGGCAATCTGGCATCACATGACTCACTAAAGCTGTCAGCTTGCACCTGGCTATTGTGTTAGGCTGGTGTCCGTAGTATGACGTCAATGGTACTATATATAATTAGTATGGGACGGCGTGATCAAGCTGGAGGGCGCTAGACTGCTAACTCTAAGGTCTTGAGTTCGAATCCGGGTTGAAGTCAGTAGAACGTCCATAAGCACATAAATCCTTGATGAGTACCTAACTCTTATTAGAGAAACAAGGGCGGCTGAGCATAGTTCTGACCAAAACTATACCTTCAAATTGAAGGTCATTGAAACAGATGGGATCTGCTTCATCTGTCCCATACATCTGGACAAGAACGAGGAAACATGATGATATATAGCTAAAGCATCATACCTGCAAGTCCGTGACTTAATACATTAAAAGCGCATTCCTCCCATTTGTTTTAACTAGTCTTCTGTCGGAGGTGTATTGTTAACAAGCGCGTGTTTTAGTGCAAGCTGTGTTTAGTTAACAAACATTCTGGTTTTTATTCAGTAGTGAATCGTGGTGATACCACCCCCGCACCAACATTGTCGTCACCTACTTAATCATGAAAGTGTCACCTCCCCCCTCCTAGCCTTTCCTCCCCTTCTCCCCCCCCCCCCTAGCCTTTCCTTCCTCTTCCCCCCTCCTGGCCTTTCCTCCCCTACCCCACCCCCCTCCTAGCCTTTCCTCCCCTACCCCACCCACCCTCCTAGCCTTTCCTCTCCTACCCTCACCCCCTCCTAGCCTTTCCCCTTTCCCCTTTCCTCCCCTACCCCCACCCCCTCCTAGCCTTTCCTTTCCTCCCCTACCCCCACCCCTCCTAGCCTTTCCTCCCCCACCTCCCCCTTTATTGCCTTTCCTCCCCTCCCCACCCCCTCCTAGCCTTTTCCTCACACCATTTATTTATCTCAACGACCCACGACACATATGAGGTCATACGCTCCTGTTGTTTTTACCTGTCCCGTATTTCCGCGCGGCTCTAATGATAATAGCGCTAATTTATCACCGGTAGTGTTTTTATAATATAATCATCATGAATGAGAAATGCAACGTTGGCCTAATTTGGTCCACCCCGACCATTAGTACCACCGTACTCCCCCTCCCCACCGGTCTTTACCTGAGAAAATCTTGAGTCTTCAGTCACAACCTGGGATATCTTGATTGTGTTAAGTAGGAAAGTTTTCCCTTCGGTGCTAATGATCTTGTCACAACATCAGATATTTTGACTATGTTTAGAAGTAAAGTTCTCCTTTCTGACCTAACGATCCCATGGATAGATGAAAGACTTAATATGTCGAACTCGGCATAGTGTGGTCAATTGTGTACCCTGTCACTTTTATTTTTGTTCTAATTAAAGTCAGGAACCCATTAGAGCTGGGTTGACTCCTATGACAAAAATTGCGATACGAAAAAAAGTGCAACAAAAATTTGCACACAGAAAAATGCGCAAAGAGAAAAGTGTGCACATCGAGAAAGAATGCATACATAAACATTCGAACCTTTCTCTTTAAGCATTTTTTCTGTGTGCGCATTTTCTGTTTTCGGTTGCGTATTGTTCTGGTCATCGGATCCGAACTCGTGATTTTCGGTTAGCAGTCATGAGCTCTACCCCAGGCCATGTTGTAACAGTGTATCAATATCAACATAGTTTACTCTAGATTTCTTAATAAAATATAGATGGTATTACCATTTCAACGACATTTATAAAACCATCACTTCGACCACCTCATCCGTCCAATATACTTGATCACGTGGTATACAATCTTTTATTTTATTATTTCAGAACAAGATGTCAGGTAACCCAGTGACGAGTTTCTTCACAAAACTTAGACGTCCCGAGACCAGGGACAAGTCGAGGGAACGAAATGTCTCCAAGGAAAGAAACGTCTCCAAAGAAAGAAATGTCCCCAAAGAAAATGTCGCGAAAAAATCCGACGAAGGAAAACGTACTGAGCAAGTAAAAGTACAAAAGCGACAACGTCTAAAAAGTGATTCCGAGGCCACTGTGAAAAATGAAAACACGAAAAGAAATGTCAAGGCCGAGAGACGGAAATCCAGCGCAATGTCGTATCTATTGTGTATGTCCAAGAACGGAGACACGCTTGAAAGAGCACCACCAACATCCCGCCCGGAAAAGGCTAAAGACAATAAAAATGTGAAACAGCAGAATAAAGGAAACAAAAAAGAAGGTTTGTCTGAGAAAGTCGAGAACGGAAATGATAAAACTACCGAGGGGGGCGGCAATCTTGCGCCACGTAAAGGGTGGTTTTCTCCTGTAGGAGTTCTTCCCCCTGAGTTGCTGGTCAACAAGCCCAATGAAGTCAAGGAGAACAACTACGGTCCGATGTATCAGCCGGCCCGCGGCCCCAGCCAAGGCGTCCGGTACCGTGTAGACGGGACTCTAGAAAAGCCGTACGTTTTCCCTTCCGGTTTCACTTTCGGACCGGAAGGGAGAAAAATTCAACTGCGGCGAAGCACGCCGGACTACCTCAACAACCTGGATAAAAATAGCGTCAAGGTCAAGGCTGAGAAGGTCGCCGTGGACGTCCACGCGCCGTCTCCGGTCGCGGAAGAGTTCGACGCCAAGAAAGCTTTTTACCTGAAGTTTGACGCCATGGTGCACGAAGCCAACCAACGAAACTTATACCGACACAGCATGCCTGAGGTTCCTCAATCGTTTAACGTATACACTGACATGGACACCAATCCAAAACACGACAGTGCGAAAAGTCTCAACACAAAATTACCAACGGTGGATGAGAAGGTTCCAGAAATTTCCGGCGGTGTTCGTGAATCGTGGAGGGACAAACGGAAACGGGAGGGGGAGGGAAAGGTGCGCAGAAGTCAAAGAAAGAACCGGTACAGTATGCCGGTTAAGAATGATGAATACGTGTACATGGGAAGTTTTGAGAATGTTAACTTGTGTGATTCGTTAGATAAAAGAGTGAATAAAGGGAGAGAAGAAGCGGAAGAGGAAGAGAGGAATAAGAAAGTGGATTCGCATCGGTACAGCATGCCGGTGAAAAACTCGGATCTGGTGTATATGGGGAGTTTGGAGGACTTAAACAAACATGGCGTGGAGAATGACAGGAGTGGTTCGCCTCGGGAGTTCACCAAATCCGACGCCAGTAGATGGAGCAACGCCAGTATACAGAATTACGTCAGACCGCCAGCGTATAAGGACGGGTCTTCCCGTGAAAAAGTGTCTGAAGATGGTCGAACTTCCGATCCGAGAAAAATATCCAGCGGCGATACGAATGTTGGGACGTCAATGACGTCATTGAATGCGGACGTGAAGAATGTTAAGGTTGAAGATGAAGAGGAAGATGATTTTTTCGATGAGGATTTTACAATGTCGAGGCCGGCGGTGAATCCATTTAGCAGGGCAGGGGCGAGGTCTTCATACATGCCTGACAACAAGAGGTTCATGGCGCCGCCTCCCGTGGCGTGCGTCTCTAAACCCAACAACACAACAATGGCTTCTTTGTCGCCTAGCAACGGCATGAAAACCGCAGTGGCAGGGGGTAAGCTGTTCAACATTCCTCCCCCTCCCAATTACACGCCCCCGTGGGAGGAGATGGAGAGCGCCCAGGGTAGGTTGTCTGAGTTCGCGGGCTGCCACAAAGGTTCTCAGGTGGATATCAGCTTTGACGCCGAGTCCCTGACGATGGAAGAACGCGACATGAGCCTCAACAGGATCAGCGCTAAGACGCTACAGTCCGTCGTCACGGGTGACCGAACTCCCGACCCCAGGCTGAGATCCCATGACTCATCCACGCAAGTTACCGCCAGCCGAGGTATCTCACCATCACCACAGCTTCAATCTACACCTGCACATTCAGGCGCAGAGAGACGTTTAGAAAATAATAACCTTTCGGTTTCACGGGCCAGTACACCGTGTCAGGTTAAACCTGTTAACACGTCACCCAAACCACAGGTTAAACACTTTAACACGTCACCCAAACCACAGGTTAAACCTGTTAATACGTCACCCAAATTACAGGTTAAACACTTTAACACGTCACCCAAACCACAGGTTAAACCTTTGAACACGTCACCCAAACTGCAGGTTAAACCTTTTAATACGTCACCCAAACTACAGGAGTTGAACCAGGTTAAACCTTTAAATAGTTTACCCAAACCACAGGAGGTAAACACCGACTATGAATACATTTATTTAGCTGGAAGCTCGCCTCAGGTTTTAAATAAACCTATTCGAGTATCCAACGCAGATTCAGGTTTAAGACACGGCGTCAACGACAGCACCACAACTGCCGAACCATCACAACCACCACAACCTGAAACCAGCACCACACGGACGGTGGTCACGTCGACGCCAAAATCCGTCCGCAGACCGAAATCTGACGCAGGTACCGCAGGCGACAGACCGGTACCCTCGCCGAGAAAAAGATTCAGCGGGATGGTCCTGTCAGACTCCAGCATCAACAACGACACGTTTTTCACCCTCGTCGACATCACCGACATCCACGAGACCCAACCACAGAAATCCCCACCCGTGCCCAGAAAACGCCAGACTGTGTCTCAGAGTTCCCCGGACGTTAAAGAAACTCCGGAATCCAAACCTCTCCCGAAATTAAAACCAGACGCAACGAGCAATTGTTACGCTGTGACCGAGTTGTTAGTTGGCCCAACGTGTCAGCTTAATTCTTCATCAAATCCTTACAAAACTGTGGACATTACACCAGAGAGGCGTTCTTCTACTTCTCATATTTACGAGGACGTTGAAAAAAAATCCATTACACCTGCAAATAATTCCTCACCTAAATCTATTACGCCTGCAAATAACTCCTCACCTTCGAAAGGTCAGCATTATGAAGCGTGTGGGAGTTTGACCAAAGAAGGCGTTAAAGAAGATCAATATTTCTTCATAGAACTCGAGAAACGCCCACCCCGCAATGCTGAAATTCTCGCACCATTACAAACAATAAAACTGACGGATTCGCCAAGTCCTCGGAGAAAGACGGAAGTGACGTCATCAGCAGGGTACCAGAGCTTATCCCCGCGGCCAATCTACACCGGGCTGTCGTCATCGACGTGCGACCTGGTCGATGTGTTCCATGATGAGAACGCCAACTGCCCCAAGTTCAGCAACCACCTAGAGAACGACGACGACAACTGCGTGGCGGATGACGAGTTGAGCGGGTGCAATGAAGATGATGAGGACGAGGACAGGGTAAAGACGAGGTCGTTGAAGAAGTGGGCGTCGGCCGATGACATCATCAGGAGTGGGAGTATTTTAGACAGGTGAGTTGGTTTACATGAAGAGCGTTTTTGTTGTCACCTTTTTAAAAAACTGTATCTTCGTTGTTCTGAATTGCGATATACAAGGGGATTTTTGCCAACACAATTAAGTATTTAGTGTCAGCATGCTATGCGCCATATAGCTCGTTGACTTCAGACTTATTTCCTTTCGGAATTTGCACCCATAAACTTTGTTTATCCAATATCAAACTACAAGACACGGGTTGGTTAAATGTGCAGTTTTCTCTCCAAAATGGCTAGCAGCTAATGAGCCTAATCTGCCGGTGAGAAGGGGAAGCGGGGAGCGGGTAAAGAGATCCGAACTAAGGAGTATTCAAGCGATATTCCGTCCGACCACGCCGCCCCCATCCCTTCATGTAACGACGTATGCCTATAGAAATGGTAGGGGGTATTAAATCGTCATTATAATAACCATTCTGCCGAGTGCCATTAAATTTAATACAAATAGTAAACCTTATAGTTTAAAGCGGATGTTAGTTAATTAAGAGTTGGTGGGATCTAGCCTAAAGACATTGTTGATCTGTCGTGACTGATTGCAACCTTAAAAACAGATTCGTCAAAACAAGCTTTTTTTTTTAAAATTAGAATTTTGAACTTTTCGATACAGCAAGCGTTAAAAACAAGGAGTGGGGCATTTTAATCGGGAACTTAAGTGGGGCATTTTAATCGGGAACCTAAGGGGGGGCATTTTAATCGGGAACTTAAGTGGGGCATTTTAATCGGGAACTTTAGTGGGGCATTTTAATCGGGAACTTAAGTGGGGCATTTTAATCGGGAACTTAAGTGGGGCATTTTAATCGGGAACCTAAGGGGGGCATTTTAATCGGGAACTTTAGTGGGGCATTTTAATTAGGAACCTAAGTGGGGCATTTTAATTGGGAACTTAAGTGGGGCATTTTAATCGGGAACTTAAGTGGGGCATTTTAATCGGGAAGCTAAGGGGGGGGGGGCATTTTAATCGGGAAGCTAAGGGGGGGGGGGGGCATTTTAATCGGGAACTTAAGTGGGGCATTTTAATTAGGAACTTAAGTGGGGCATTTTAATCGGGAACTTAAGTGGGGCATTTTAATCGGGAACTTAAGTGGGGCATTTTAATCGGGAACTTTAGTGGGGCATTTTAATTAGGAACTTTAGTGGGGCATTTTAATTAGGAACTTAAGTGGGGCATTTTAATCGAGAACTTAAGTGGGGCATTTTAATCGGGAACTTAAGTGGGGCATTTTAATCGGGAACTTTAGTGGGGCATTTTAATTAGGAACTTTAGTGGGGCATTTTAATTAGGAACTTAAGTGGGGCATTTTAATCGGGAACTTAAGTGGGGCATTTTAATCGGGAACTTAAGTGGGGCATTTTAATCCGGAACTTAAGTGGGGCATTTTAATTTGGGAACTTAAGAGGGGCATTTTAATCGAGAACTTAAGTGGGGCATTTTAATCGGGAACTTAAGTGGGGCATTTTAATCGGGAACTAAATAAAGTATAGTTTTGGTATGGCTGTGATACTCTACCCTCTACGCCTCATAGTTTTGGTATGGCTGTGATACACCACTCTCTATGTCTGATAGTTTTGGTATGGCTGTGATACCCTACTCTCTACGCCTAATAGGGTTATCTTTTGTTTGAAAGAATTCAAAAGTTTAACACGCTACCATAGTTGAGGATTAAGAAGATTATGCTTGGCTCGCTGTTGCCTTTATGTTAAGGTTGGGATCATCACAAAGCAATAATTAGCAAGCCATTTGAGCTCACTTTCATGGAGCAAGCCCCGCCGTGATAGTGTTCACGTATACGAGTCTTCACCATGACGTCAGTCATATTGCACCCCCGGCTGTTTTGATATAATTACGAAAACCCAGTGAAGTTGGCGTAGAACATTAAGTTTGAGCTCTTTAACAACTCGTCGTTGTTTTGTTTATTTATGCTTTATGATGCATTTGGTAAAAAATTTCGGGGTGGGGGTGGGGAGTGGTTAGCAGCCAAGGCATTAAGTCTAAATTAAAAAAAAACACTTTTTTTAAATAAACCCAATTTATACTTAATTACACCAATTAATTTAATCGAAATATGACTTCTGTTTCAGTATAGTGTCTACAGTATAACTAAAAATATACTGCTTGTTCGCCCAGTGCTCAATTTGTTACTATTGTAATGTATATAAATAGTATTTATTTTTTAAAAAATTACAACACATTGGGGGGGGGGGGGCACAAGGACAGATGAAGTAGAGTTCACCTAATTCTGTGATTTCGTCATATAAAAGGGATAGTGTGGTCAGATCTATGTTTAACCGACTTTCTTGACTTGGGCATATAAAGGGATAATTAGGTCAACACTAATATGAGTCAAGTACCTTTATAGTTGGGTGGACTCTGGGACATTCTGCAGTTCTAAGCCTAGGAATCGAACTGGAGATTTTCGGGTTAGCAGTCTACGATGCGATCACTTCGTCGTAAAAATAGGAGTTTAAGACGTACTCAATAAATGGCATAACACACGCATAAAGTAGCGATGTCTTATACGTTTTTTGTTGTTATTGGTCTAATTAGTCTTAGCAAGTCCCGTAACTCTGCTATCTCTCAGCAGATCAATGATCCAGGCCAAGAAACGTCGACTGCGCAAGTCCAAAGCCCGGAGCCAAATCCTGATCCCTTCCGACATGGCGGACACTGACGAACCCATGTCGCCCGACGCCAGCTACCACCCGGGGAGACGCCACTACATCAAAAACAAAAACGCCGGCAAAAGCAAGCACTCGAACCCGAAGTTAAACCACACGGACTCTGGTCACGACAGTGACACGCTATCTCCTGCGCCAAACAGTTTCAGCAGCGCCATCTTGGATAGTCTGATAGCTAAACACAACACCAGTGCCAGAAAAAAATCCAGCGCGTCGAAAAAATCTTGGGAGACGCGACTTCAGAGCTTGCAGTGGCTGAGGAAGATTCGATCCCGGGAGAATTTGTTGAACCTGAACTCACCTGGGAGGTTGGTGTGAGGTGTCACGTTTATTTTGTCACGTTTGTGTCACGTTGATGTCACACCAGAAAGGCGTTGTGCTGTGTCACATTTGATATCCTGATAAAGCGTCACGCTGATTTTATGCGACAAAATGTACCCTCATTGTGTCACGTTAGGAATCACGTTATTAGTGAGTGTCACGTTTAAGACGTCACGTCAATGCGTCACGTCGAAATGCCATCTCAGTCGTACCCAACGCTTAAGAACACACTAAAGAAGAATCACATCAGAAACAATTTTTTCTTCAATATAGTGAACTGCCATGCAATGATATTTTGTCGCTCTAAAGCCACAAGGGAGGTAATCACTTTTAAAGACAGGCCGGTGCTTTTAGAGCTATAGGAAAGGATAAAAAATTTCCTGCTCATAACAGTAACAACTAGAGACTGACCACTAGAGGTATCCGCGTCATGGGTGGTTTGATGAGATTTGTTGTGTCTCATATACACCCATATCTGTACCATACATTTCTAGGGCCCCTAGACAAGTTGACAAGAATGTCCTTCTGGAGAGTGAGGTGACAAGAATGTCCTTCTCGACAGTGAGGTGACGAGAATGTCCTACTGGACAGTGAGGTGACAAGAATGTCCTGCTGGTCAGTGAGGTGACAAGAATGTCCTACTGGACAGTGAGGTGACCAGAATGTCCCACTTGTCTGTGAAAATGTCCTACTGGTCAGTGAGGTGACAAGAATGTCCCTCTGGTCAGTGAGGTGACAAGAATGTCCCTCTGGTCAGTGAGGTGACAAGAATGTCCCTCTGGTCAGTGAGGTGACAAGAATGTCCCTCTGGTCAGTGAGGTGACAAGAATGTCCCTCTGGTCAGTGAGGTGACAAGAATGTCCCTCTGGTCAGTGAGGTGACAAGAATGTCCTGGTCAGTAAGGTGACAAGAATGTCCCTCTGGTCAGTAAGGTGACAAGAATGTCCCTCTGGTCAGTGAGGTGACAAGAATGTCCCTCTGGTCAGTAAGGTGACAAGAATGTCCCTCTGGTCAGTGAGGTGACAAGAATGTCCCTCTGGTCAGTGAGGTGACAAGAATGTCCCTCTGGTCAGTGAGGTGACAAGAATGTCCTACTGGTCAGTAAGGTGACAAGAATGTCCCTCTGGTCAGTAAGGTGACAAGAATGTCCTACTGGTCAGTGAGGTGACAAGAATGTCCTACTGGTCAGTGAGGTAACTGGAATGTCCTGCTGGACAATGATGTAACAAGAATGTCCCACTTGTCTTTGAAAATGTCCTACTGGTCAGTGAGGTGTCAGTAATGTCCTACTGGACAATAAGGTGGCGAGAATGTCCTTCTTGACAGTTAGGTGACAAAAATGTCCTACTTGACCCTACAGTGCGGGTCTTTATGCCATGTCAATCCTGTAAGCTAAGCTGTCGTGGCTACAGAAGTGTAACATCACACACAAGCTAATCTGCCGTGGCTACAAGCGTTTAACATCACACACGAACAGATACATAACACACACACGCACACACACACACACACACACACTAATAAAAACATGAAAACACACACAAATACAAACACACTCAATAACACTTTATTTTCAAGCAAAATTATGTAAAGCACATGTTTAGTTTATAAGCAAAATACTGAACGGTTTCTTGTTATATTGTTGATGCCGGTACAAATGTTGATTATTCATATCAAAACCAACTTATCAATTGTTATTATACGGCTGGTAAAAAAGCTCATGATGCTATCAACTGTAAATGTGTAACTACATTGTTTATTTTTTATATAAGGGACATAATTGAAGACATTTTAGACATTTAACAATAACCCGATAACTTCCCTTGAGTGTTTTTTGTTTTTGTTTACAATTAATGGCATAAAGTTTGTTAAATTAGATAACGCACTATTAGGAGTTTTAAGTGATAAAACTACTCATCTCATTCATTCTTCCCTAGCAGATAACTGTCCTTGTCTCTTATTATCTAGGTAGACCATGGGTTCTCAAACTTTTTCGGGTGGCGACCCCGTTTAATAAATAGTAAGTGACCCTCTGTCCCCATAGAATTAAAAAGTCGAATAAGTAAGGAAATTAATAAACACCAAAATAATATTTTTTATTATAATTTTAATTAAAATTATTCTTGTTAACTGTTTTAATGTGTGAAATTGCATGCTATTAACTAGCCTAAAATTTTTCGGTTCAGTTTTTGTTAACAAGAACCTCATGTCATTCTCAACATTTAATTTATTTCTTTGTTATGTTTTTTAATTGGAGAAGTGTTTAAAATCCACTGTCGCAAAGATATGTACACAAAAAAGGAACTAAAACTCGAAAGGCAATCAATGTCACGTTTGAAGTTATTCAAGGAATCGCTCTCTCTCGACGTCTAATGTGAAATTATTCAATCTTCAAGACAAATTTCCAAATATTTTAGAACAGGCAGATTTACTTTCTCCTTGTTGTGTAAATGATACCCCACCTTTTTAAAACAAATTGTATGGAGAATTGTTTGGTTTAGTCTTCCAGTTGGCGAACCCTTGGAAACCCATAATCTAGACTTTTATTCAGTCCTTCATCGTACAATTTCCCCCTCAATTCTTTCTATCTTATGGCTCCTTTTTTATGTGTGTATATGTGTATATATATATATATATAGGCTTATATATATTATTGTTTAAATAATTAATAACATGTTGAATAAAGGAGATTATTGTTTACTGAGGGAGACCGTACAATATTGTGGAGTTTAAAAATTCGTAAGATTGTTGTTTTGAATAGAATTTACGTGCAAAACTTCCTGTTGCTAATATCCATTTATAAAATAAAAATTTGTATGTATATAAATTGAGAATTTAAAACGGCTAATGGTTGTGAGTTTTAGCTTGAATTAGAGGATAATTTTAGTTTCATGAACTATAAATACTGGACAAAATAACTAATGAACTATTTTGTGCTTGAGTCAGCTGAATATTAAAAATTTATCCCAGTTAATGCTTTTTATCTACTAAATCACACAATTGTGTTTTTTACGAAGTATATGAAAATAGTTTATAGGTTTCTTCCCCTAGCTGATTTGAATGTTGAAATGGGAAGTAACTCTGTTTTGTTAAAACAAAGCACAATTACTGTAACTGTAACCATATTTTTACGTTTTTGCTTATATGTTTAAACAATTTGTCCTCTGTTTGTTTGCTTCATGTATATAACACATCCAATAAGATGAACTATCTATTGTATAGCAAAGTTTTTAAATCATGCCCAGTTTTAGCGTGTGACAAACATCTTGAAACATTGTCACAATGTGTTCGGCCCTGTTTAGCCAATGAGGGATGGACACGATCAATTGTCCCTCGTTACAAATCAATCATGAAGTGAAAACATCTGACGATGGTATCGTTCATCTTAAAGTTTAATATTCGGAGTGAAAACTTGACAGTTATTAAAGGAAAATGTGTATAATTTGTACACACATTTACGCGTCAAGCTTTGGCGTATTTTTAGCACTAGTTCGGGCTCTCAGTTTGGGAACCGCTGATTTTTGTTTGTATTGTCTGAGTGTAAAGAGCCTTACCCCTTCCCCCCCCCCCCGCCACAGCAGATTGTCTTTGTATATGTCTAAGGTTTATGTAGAAGTTGACGTTGTTGTATAATTTACTCGCTAAAAAGTTTAGTTACACGGTGAACTATTGGCTTGCTCTCTCTATCTCTTGTGTGAGATATGATCATACACACTGTTGAGGATACCATACACTTGTGATTATAAATATGTGTGGGGTACATTCACACATTCGTGTGTGGGGTATGATCACACATTCGTGTGTGGGATATGATCACACATTCGTGTGTGGGAGTATGATCACACATTCGTGTGTGGGAGTATGATCACACATTCGTGTGTGGGAGTATGATCACACATTCGTGTGTGGGAGTATGATCACACATTCGTGTGTGGGGTACGATAATAGACTCGTGTGTGGGTTATGATCACATAATGTGTGTGGGTTATGATCACATAATGTGTGTGGGTTATGATCACACGTTAGTGTATGGGGTATGATCACACATTCGTGTATGGGTATGATCACACGTTAGTGTATGGGGTATGATCACACATTCGTGTGTGGGTATGATCACACGTTAGTGTATGGGGTATGATCACACATTCGTGTGTGGGTATGATCACACGTTAGTGTATGGGGTATGATCACACATTCGTGTGTGGGTATGATCACACATTCGTGTGTGGGTATGATCACACAATAGTGTGTGGTTATGATCACACAATAGTGTGTGGTTATGATCACACAATAGTGTGTGGTTATGATCACACGTTAGTGTGTGGGGTATGGTCACACATTAGTGTGTGGGGTATGGTCACACAATAGTGTGTGGGTATGATCACACATTCGTGTGTGGGTATGATCACACATTAGTATGTGGGGTATGATCACACATTCGTGTGTGGGGTATGATCACACGTTAGTGTGTGAGATATGACCATACACACTGTTGAGGATATCGTACACTTATGATTATAAATATGTGTGGGGTATAATCACACATTAGTGTGTGGGGTATAATCACACATTCGTGTGTGGGGTATGATCACACATTCGTGTGTGGGGTACGATCACACTTTCGTGTTTTGGGTATGATCACACATTCGTGTGTGGGGTATTTTCACACCCTCGTGTGTGGGTATGATCAGACACTTATGTGTGGGGTATGATCACACAATAGTGTGTGGGTATGATCACACGTTAGTGTGTGGGGTATGATCACACATTCGTTTGTGGGGTATTTTCACACCCTCGTGTGTGGGATATGATCACATAATGTTGTATTTATGACTCTCCCACTTCATGTTATAATTAACACCTCATCCAATCAGTGAGGTCCACCTGGACAACACAATCATGACTCCAATCATTCACTAATTTCAATCATTCGTGTCTCAATCATGGTTTTCATTCAGTCATGCAAACTCTCACATCACCTAATCATCCTCAGATGTAATTACTCACTTCAATCAGTACTCACTTCAATCAGTACTCACTTCAATCAGTACTCAGTACCTCAACAATCATTGCTTGTATTATCCACATTTTTCGTCATAATTATCAACTTTATGCAATTAATCATTCTTTATATTATCCACATTTCTCATGAGCAGCCACATCATTGCACATATAAACCATTTTTTTCAATGTGGTTATGTGGCTACAACGAAACCACATATCAGCCACACGCTTTAAGATTATCTATTTACATAGTATACCTATGTTTTCATTATATCATGTAAAAATGTAATATAATAATACCACTAATGCTTAAGTTTCATTTACCAACCAACATAGTACAGAGAATCTCTTTTTATATCAAACTTGTATTATATTACATTATCATTCTCCTTAAATTTTACTTTAATGTGTTCCATATATTATTAATCAGATTCAATAAAATTTATTCCAAGATTTTGACTTTTATTTAGTATTATTATGTTATTATTTTATCTTTATAATTAATATTTCATTAAGCCACAATTTTCTAATTAAGTGCAGGCTGTTCTATAAAGGTACCTATATAATCACTCGAGACAAGCATATTATCGCCCTTAATCTAGGGGAAGTAACCGACAAGTCCGCCATCGCTATTTTGAGTTGCTCATCAAAATATGACGGCATAACGCGGGATTGAATATTCTTAAACCATGAAAGATGAATCAGAAGCTGGCTTCGATCCTTGAGGTGTTAAACAATTTGTGAATACATGCTATGGCGCCTTCAGTAGTTTCCAAACACTACAGATGCATCTCATGTCGATGAGCTAATAAACAATAATATAAACTGTTTTATTAATGTATTTACAACATTATTCTCCAATCGTTGCCATATATTATGTTTAATCATCGTGATCTTCATCTTTCCCGTTCGTGCCCAAGACACATGGGGTATATGAAGTACAGGTCCTCTGTTTCAATGACCTAGGCACTTGAATGGTTAGTATGATCAGCACTGTGCCTTAGTTTCCCTTGAGTCAGGTACTCATTAGAGCTGGGTGGACTCGCGGACTTAATACAGTCTCCAGCCCGTGGTTCGAACTTTTGTGTTAGCAGTCGTAAGCTGAAATCCGACGATATGGTCACAAGTTACAACGCTTCCATATATGAGCTGGGGGGGGGGGGGGGTAGGGTGGGGTCAGAGGTGGTGACCTTTAGGACGATGCTAGTGTAAAGTATGAACCGTCGTCTCTCAACGTATTAGACAACAAAAAGGAGACCCGAGTTCGAATCCAATGTTGTATTCTCGTGTAAATTATATTAAATATACATCACTAATGAGTTACTCTACGGGACGTGTTGGTCGGACGGTAGAGCGTACTGGTGCTATCTGGAAAGTCTCGAGTTCGAATCCAGGCTCAGTATAACACCCCTTTTCTACCCAGCTCTGCAGAGTACCTGACACACGTTCGGCACGGCTGGGCTGACCGAACTATCACTTTAGCACCTGAGGTTTAACTTCCATATTGACCACTTTCAAACGAGTCACACCATATAAGTCAACTCTACTGCACCTATCCTAAAACATTTATCTTTATATATATATATATATATATATATATATATATATATATATATATATATATATATATATATATATATTTATATATATTTTTATATATATATATATATATATATATATATATATATATATATATATATATATATACACACACACACTTTGTAACCGTACACACTAAGTATAGCTTAGCAATACTACATAGCAAAAAGAAGGAAAGAAACATGCCACATTGGCCCCCACACAAGACGATACTCTGTCATTCCACCATGCTTAAACGATCCAAAAACCTGGTCAACAGGAATTGAATATAAGGGAGATAATACCCATGTCCAAGGGCTGTCTCTGGTTATGTCCCTTATTACCTGCCTAGGTAATGGAATCTTCTGGAATGGAATCAAATTCTGGACGTCGGCTTGTCTGTGAGCGTCAATACATTCACCGATTAGGGTTAAGGTCTTCAAGTTTCCAGAGAGACGTGTGGTTTAGGGTTAATCATAGACGGGGTTAACTTAGAGCGCTATGACGCAAATGAAATAGAACAATTTTTATAAAGCGTGTTTCTTTTATGTGATTTTATGTAAATGACTTGTATGTATTGTGATACTTTTGGCTTCGTGTGTTCCATCTTAAATGCTGGTCTAATAAATGCTAAATATAGTATTTGTAAAGTTCCCTTTTCAAACCTGACGGTTTATGGGGCAAGTGAAGTAGAGTTCACTTGTTTCTGTGACCTCGGTAAATGAAGAGATAGTGTAGTCAGCACTATGCCCAGCCGCCTTTACTTTCCCTAACCTGAGTTAGGTACCCATCAGAGTTGGGTGGACTCAGGGACGGTCTACTGACTTGAACGCGGATTCTAACTCGAGACTTACGGTTAGCAGTCCAGCTCTCTACCGCTAGATCACTCCGTCCCATAGTATTTGTATTTCTTTGTAATTGTTTTTAAAAAGGTGAAGATTCCTCAATATACCTAATAATCCATTGGGTAGATCAGGGGTGTCCAAACTTTTCAGTCCGAGGGCCGCACTAACTATCAAATTTCAGTTCGGGGGCCAGTTTCTTCCAGGCATGTCTTTGATTTTTCTAGGCAAAGTTCCTCAGCCATCACCAACAAACGGTTTTTTCGTGGACAAAAAGATATCCGCGGGCCGGATGAGAGGACATCGCGGGCCGCATACGGCCCGTGGGCCGTAGTTTGGAGACCCCTGGGGTAGATGAAATAGAGTTCAAATGCTTCTTGACTTCGAATAAAGGGATAATGCACTATCCCCAGTCGTATTTGCATATCCTGAGTTGGGTACCCATCAGAGCTGGGTGGACTCGATGACGTTCTACAGGTCTACTGTCTTGAACCCAGATTCGAACTCGAGACTTTTGGTTTAGCAGTCTAGCTCTCTACCATTTGGTCACACCTTCCCATTTGTTTGTAAATATTACATGTAAATGGACGAAGTTAATATGTTATTATCAGATGGTGATCCGAATTGTCGTATAGGATGAAGATGGCTTGTGTGGTGTGTGTGTGGGGGGGGGGGGGGGTGTTATAACCCATCCTGCCCCGCATGACGACAAAAGATTAGATAGCAAACTGTGAGACTTTTATAAGTCCAGGTTAATTAAGTTAATTAAGATGTGTGGCGTCTACGAGGATCCATGACTTGAAGTTGTGGGCAAGGTTACACAAGTCTACACAAGAATCTTTAGAGTCTGGTACTGTGACTTTATAAAAGTTAGTTCTACAGATGGTGTGACGTCCATCATATTCAGAGACGTCCTAACATTCAGGGACGTCCAACATATTCAGAGACGTCTAACAGTTTCTGTGACGTCCAACATATTCAGTGATGCTTAATATATTCACGGACGTCCTATTATCTAATGACGTCGTAATATTCAGCGACGTCCTAATATTCATTGACGTCCAACATATTCACTGGCATCCAGCATGCTGACAGACGTCCAACATATTCAGCGACGTCCTATTATTCAGTGATATTCAATATATATTCAATGACTTTGTAATATTAAGTGGCATTCTAATATTCAGTGCCAACATATTCATTGACGCCCTAATATTCAGTGACGTTCACCATTGACGTCCAACAGAATCAAAGTGTCCAACATATTCAGTGACATCCAACATACGTATTTACCAACAGACTTTAAAAAAACGCCAGCTTACAGTATAATATACACATCATTTACCCAAAACTAAACACTTTAATTCACTATTATTTTTTAAACCTTAAAAAGTAATTCTTCTTTAAATTCAAATTCGCTGTCGCATTACATTGTTGTCGAGTCTTGACCCACGTGTCAAGTTTGAAAGAAATCGGTCGGGTAGATATGATCGACATTTCGCTCGCCAGTTTCGATCGATAAGACAAAAATAAATAGAAAACTTTGCTGCAACATTATTGTTAAAGTTAACTGAAATTTATACTTCATATAGCCTTGTCAAAATGTATTTTTGGCTCTAAATACAATGCAACAACTAATGTTTAGTTAATGAATCAAAACATCACTTCTTCCACCGGTTTGAAACAGAACACATGCCACAAACGTCAATTATCAAGTACAACATCAAGTTAGGATTTGCAATTGATTTTGTTCAATTGTCTTCATGGTCTAAGTAGGCTACTAGTGTCGCTATAGAACCGGCTCATTTCACGGTTGACTAGCTCCCGCCTACTTTCCGGCACTCGTCTAATCACTCACGTGAAGAAAACTGCCGGGTCCGGCTAAAGCACACAAAGACAAACCTCGAGCTGATAAAACGTGATTGTTTGTTTGATTGCCGTCACGTATGCGTGGGGGTGGGGAGGGGGCGTTTTGTTTGTGTAGGCTTGGTGTGAGGGGTGTCTTATGTGACGGATGGGGAGGGGGGCTCAAGACCGCTTCCTGTGATAGATATTAAATACAGGATGTATTCGGTAACAGATATGAATTTAATGTATAAATTCTGGCATAAATACATATTAAACTACATATTTCATTCTATTTGCTGGGTATTAATACATACATAATAACAAATAATTACAGCTATGATTATATTTTAGTTTAATTAACTATTGTAGTCCTCTAAAAAAATAATTCATCTAATTAATTAAAATAAAATATTAAAATCCGCCCACTATGTTCAAAATTAGGAAGTGCACATGAACACAAATGCTTTCAAATGTTATTTATTGTGAACTATTTGAAAATGTTGATTCTGATTGCAAATTTAATTTATTGTGAACTATTTAAAAATGTTGATTCTGGTTGCAAATGCACTTTTTTGCGAAATATTTGAAAAACTTTGTTTCTAATTGCACGTTGACGATATTGTGAAATATTTGATACTGAGGTTTCGATCAGAAATGACCTTACATCAAGATCGTGGCATAAAAGATCGTTTTCGTAATGACGTGATGAGTGTGGGTGTTTTGTCTGATTTGTGGGGAGTGTGTGTGTGTGGGGGGGGGGGGGGGTTGTGGGGGAGTGTGTGTGTGGGGGGGTTGTGGGGGAGTGTGGGTGCTTAAAGAAACTTTGTTGTGCAATGGGCAGTGATGCGAATTAACGAGAGCCGTTCTGGAACTTTGTATTAGTGTGTGGGAGGGTGTGGGTGGGTGAATCGGTGTAGGTGAGCTATTTTTGGTCGAACTAGTAAAGGGGTGGTGGGGGGGGGGGGGGGTAATTGACCGTGATAAAAAAATTCTTTTGTTTGTGTGTTTAGGCCAATTTGTGTGTGTTTTTCTACACGTGTGTGTGTTACTGCAAGTATGTGTGGTGTTTACGATAATGTTTGTGTATTGACAGATATTTAAAAAATATAAAGTGGAAATTTATTCATCATATAAAAATTACGTCGATTTAATTACATCCATTTAGTAAGTAAATCAATCTTACAACTTGACCTATGACCTTTATTTAACGACGTAGTTTGTAGATGCTAAACACACATTGAGTAAACTCAGTCAAGATAACGCTCTTGTTATAATTTTCCTCAAGGAACATAACTTCCGTCATCAGCGGAAGTTCCAGTTTTTATCATCTAAAGAAATGTCAAGCCATTTATTGCTGTGTCTGTTGGCCCTAGGGTTTTGAATGGGACACTGGGATCATTAAAAACTTGTTGAGGTGACTTCACTCACAGTTGTGGCCAGGTCTAGTGGCCAAGTTTAGTGGCCAAGTCTAGTGGCCAGGGTCACGGCTTTATGGTTACAATCAACAGGTCAAGAGATCTGGTTGGTTAGGTGGGTGAGGAGATGGGGGGGGGGGGTGGAAGGGACAGACAAAAGTTCGCAGTTTATTGCTTGCACGCACTCATGGAACAACTATATATATATATATATATATATATATATATATATATATATATATATATATATATATATATATATATATATATATATATATATATATATATATATATATATATATATATATATATATATATATATATATATATATAAGTCATTTGAAGTCTTAGCAGACTCTCAGGAAAGTGTAAAAGAAAATTAAATGTCTTTATAGCGTTACATAGACTTCTATGGGTGACGCCGAACGTTTTACCATAGGACAATAGAGCTTGTAATTAGGTCACTAATTTTTAGTACTTTCCAGCTAGAATTTTCAAACCAAATGTGAATATTTTTATTAGATAGGTAAAAAATATACTGTTAACATATTTAAAATCGTAAACAATGATCACGATAGACTGGAAAATATAGGCTAGTTTAAAGAAGAGAATTGTAATTTTTTTAAAGAAGTGTACGGTTCGTTATGATTTATTAGAATCCATAAAAATGTTATCCTAAACACAGTATTAATATAATATTAATAGCCTAGACCTACTGCGATTCTATTATTAATAAAAAAATAATTATAATTTTTTGCAATTTTGGTACTCTAAGTATATTAAAATCTTGAAGAGTGGCTTAGAAACAAACAACAATCATGTTTTTTTTGTTATCAATAGAAATCATATTTAAAACAATGAATTTAGTTCGAAAATTTACATTTGTCCCTGGCTAACGATATTTCAAATTTTAAGCGAGAGGCCGAGACTTACAAGCCCGATAGCTATTTATCCGAAGACAATTTGCCCGAATGGACGTTTGCCCTAATGCGATAGACATCAAATCGGAAATTTTCCCGAGTTGGACTTTTCCAAACGGGACAACTGCCCGAAAGCCGTTTGTCTGAATGGACAGTGGCGAAAATGTATAGTGTTTAAATGAAAACTGTGTTTGATTTTTGGACAGTGCCTGAAAAATATAGTGTTTTAATAAAATCTCGTGTGTTTAATTTCCGTCGCAGACCCGCTATTGATGTACACAATAGTTGAGTTCTTAAAATGTGATTTTAATGTGTTCTTTAAATATAGTTTCATACATGTAACTACCGGGTTCTTATAGACTAGGCGTACACCTAGACACAAGTAACTAGTTAGGGTAGCCTGTCTGCTGCTAGAGTAGCTGGTCAAAAAAGGGTACTATGATTAAAGTAGGTAGCTTGACTATATGCTAGGTAGCCAGTATCTAGTTAGGGTAGTATATTTGCTATGGGTGCCTGTCATTTGATAGGGTAGCCTATCGCTAGCTTGGGTAGCCTGTGTATTTAATGTACAATTACTAAAGAAAGTAGCATGACTATTTGCTAGTGTAGCATTCAGTAGCTAGAGTAGCCTATTTGCTATAGGAGCCCGTCAATTGATATGGCAGCTAGCTTGGGTAGCCTGTCTCTAGTAAGGGTAGTCTATTTGTTAGGGAAGCCTTCTAAAGCTAGGGTACCCTATTTTCTATGGGATTATGTCTCTTGTTAGGATAGCCTAGTTGTTAGGGTAGCTTATTTCTATGGTAGTCTATTGCTCTAGGAGCCTGTCACTTGATAGTGTAGCCTGTCGCTAGCCAGATTAATAAGCTATAGGGTAGCCTATTCGTTAGGGTAGCCAATTAACTATATCAGCCTGTCCCTTGAAATTGTAGCATGTCTATTGCTAGGGAAGCCTATCTTTTAATTACGACAGTCTCTCCTTTACTTAGGTAACCTGTCTCATAACAAGATAAGCGGTCTTGCATCTTTATTACCTATGGAACTAACCCACACGTAATAGCACGTAAGAAACAGATTCACACTATTAAGTACACCATTTATCACCAACTAATCATCCCCATCAAAACAGTTTACGTCCCCTTTCTCTCTGTGTATCCTGACCAACTTCTTTCATCTAGCTGTGATAAAAATTTGATCAAAGGGAAACCACTCGCGTTTTAATGACACGCGAGACAGTGCAAACAATGAAAAGTTAAACACACATCCGGTGCCATCCCTCTCATAGAGTCCTCTGTTGTGTTGTGTTGTGATGGGGAATAAGGAAGATGACAGGATTTCGTTGCGATACATCAAACATTGAAGGACAAAAAGAAATGCGCATTTTTATGTATTTTTACGCCAGTGTTTCTCATAATTAAAAGGCAGGGTGTAGTAATGAGGATACAGGAGGGTGTAGGGTTGATACAACATGGGTGTAATGTTGATATAAGGTTGATGCAAGACAGTGTGTAATGTTGATATAAAGCTGATACAACATAGGGTGTATTGTTGATATAAGGATGATACAACATGGGTGTAATATTGATATAAGGCTGATATAACATAGGGTGTAATGTTGGTATAAGGTTGATACAGCATGGGTGTATTGTTGATATACGGTTGATATAACATAGTGTGTAATTTTGATATAAGGATGATACAACATAGGGTATAATGTTACTACAAGGCTAATACAAGCAAAAGTGCAGTTGATATAAACCTGATGCATAGGATGTAACGTTGATATATTGTTGATACAACACAGGGTGTAATGTTGATATATAACGCTGATACAACATGGTGTAATGTTGATATATGTAACAGTGAAATGTTAGTGGAATGTATGTTGGGAGTGTGTGTGTTGAAAGGCGATATTGGATCAGGGAGACAATGAATTGTGTGCATGCGCGAGAGGAAGGGAAGAGAGATATAGGCGCGAAAGAAGATGGCGTAGTCTGATAATGAACACGATGCCTGTATGAACCAAAATAAAATATGAAAAAAAAAACAACGGGAACAAGGCTTGACTTGTGGTTTTTGTGTGTGTATTATATAAGGTAGGGAAAAGGCCTGTGACAATATATATGGCGTATATAACATAGTGTGTAATTTTGATATAAGGCTGATACAACGTAGGGTGTAATGTTGACATAAGCCTGATACTGAAACCGGTGTAATTTTGATATAAGATTGATTTAGCATAAGGTGTTATGTTGATATAAGGTTGATACAACATGGGTGTAGTGTTGATATAAGGTTGATAGAACATAGGGTATAATCATGATATAAGGTTGATACAAGGCAGGGTGTAATGTTGATATATACGATTGATACAACATAGGGTGTAATGTTGATATAAGGTTGATACAATATATGGTGAAATGTTGATATAAGGTTGATACAAGACAGTGTGTAATGTTGATATAAGGTTGATACAACATAGGGTGTAATGTTGATATAAGACTGATACAAAATAGGGTGTATTTTTGATATAAGGCTGATACAAGACAGGCTGTAATGTTGATATATTGTTGATACAACATAGGGTGTAATGTTGATATATAAGACTGATACAACATGGTGTAATGTTGATATATAAGGATTATATATCATAGTGTGTAATTTTGATATAAGGTTGATACGATATAGGGTGCAATGTTGACATAAGCCTGATACAAAATCGGGTGTAATTTTGATATTAGGTTGATTTAGCATAAGGTGTTATGTTGATATGAAGCATGGTTTCTGAATGGCTTGCTGTGCTTTTGGATGTTAAAACAAAAAATGTAATGTTGATGAAAAGATGTACTGTTAATATGTTGCATTTTTAATACAAGCTATGGTTTATTTTTTTTTTTACAATATCGGGTTGTAAGCCTAGTGTTGATACAATATAAATGCTGCATTGTTGATACAATTTATGGGGTAATTCTAATGTTGATACATGTAATGTAATGTTGATGCCAGAAATAGTGAATGTTGATGCAATGCATTGTGTAGTTATGTTTTTTTAAAAGGCGATGTAAGGTAGATACAAGAAATCGAGTAAGGTTGATGCAAAACATGGTATAGTGGACATTCTATTGTGGACAAACGGTCGTGGACATTCTGAAGTGGACATTTTATTTTGGACATTCTATAGTCGACATTCTGTAGTGGACATTCTACAATGGGCATTCTGTGGTGAACGTTCTTTATTCTACTATAATTCTGTAGATTAGTTTTTGTAGTCAACCTTTCATATCGTCATAGAATCAAAATCATATATGATATTTTCAAGTATCAAATTTAAAATCAATTGTAATAATTATTTTAGCAACACTTATTTAAAAGTTTACTATACGTATCTTTCACTTTTCAAAACTTTGCTCTTTAAGTCTTCAATCTTTGACCCTAGAACGCAGTGTACAATTGTAAACATAAAATCTAGCATCGTTATCTAAGCCAACAAATATATCTTTAACCCAATTGTAAGAAACGCTGTCTACAATTTTAATAAAAGGCGAGCACCCTAGAGGACGCTGGTATAGATCTAAATTTAATTTCGCTAATGTATTTGCATACAAGATTACATTTCGTCGCTTGGTGTTTTGTTGTATTTGATGGTTGTTTATAGGATGTGTAAGATAATTGTTGCTGGGGTGTTGTTAAAATTTTTTTGAAAAAACAATAGAAATGCATACAATAAATAAAAAGGATATTTTTAAAACAAATTTTATTTAAAGTAAACAAGGAAAATATTGTTAAGGGTAAACAATTGTTTAGTAAACAGGTTCAGTTCAGATGTTTATTGTTTATGTCACGTCGGTATAGGAAGATGTTGTGTTTTTAAAGTCGAGTGTTTACAGCTTACATAGTTGTAGAAGGAAGGTAATAGGTAATATATATCGTTTGTGATTTTACAGGCAAAGTGAATCTGCTACAGTTAACCTGGCACAGTAAACCTGCTACAGTCAACCTGCCACAGTCAACCTGCCACAGTCAACCTGCTACAGTGAACCTGTCACAGTGAACCTGTCACAGTCAACCTACCACAGTCAACCTGCCACAGACAACCTACCACAGTCAACCTGTCGTATTGAACCTACCACAGTAAATTTTTCACAGTAAATCTCACACAGTAAACTACAGTCAACACATCACAAACATTATGTCAGCAGTATTAACAAAAGTTAGCTTTATTCGCCAAGTGATAATTTACTTAAAAGGAAACATAAGATTTGCCCCCAGCAGCGCTCCATAGGGTGCTACATTTAAACGTTTCAGCCCTACTCCCCTTACCCATGCTATATTTATACCCTGTAATATATCGTGACGAGCGCGAAAATCGAGATTTATCAAGAAAATCACATTCTTGCCTCTAAAAGTAATCTGAGAACCTTTGGCCACGAGAGGACGTCCATGACGTGCTGATGACGTCAGCAGGACATGCCTTGAGGCGGATGTCGAGAGAAGACAGGTAAGGGAGGGAAGTCATGCCGGAAACACAAGCACCGCACGTTTGATCAATGCTTGGCATGAAAGGAATCAAGATAATAATTTTTACCACGCACAAAAAACGCGAATTAAAATATTGTTGTAGTCAACGGGCAAAAAAATATGGAAGTGACGTGATCGTTTATGTCATCAAAACGGAGACGGGCGGATGATGAAAATCAAAATAACCAAAATGATTATTTCTAAACCTTTTGCTATAATATTTAGCATATAGTTATGACTCGAAGAGTTAAGTCAAAAAATAAAAAATAAATTGCCGAAAATTTCATGCCGTTGTCATGGGGATGGCGGCCATCTTGAATTTTATTTACCTTTTTAACATCGAAATAACTAAAAGACGGCTTATGCGAATTTGATAAAAGCTTGCAGGATTATAGAGATACATATTGGTAACAATCCTGATAGATGACATTTTAAAATACTTTTGTTTTTACAAAAAAAAAATAATTCACTTTAAAAAATTAAATTTGTGATTTTAATTGTAAAAGAAAAAAAAAACATACACATTTTCAAAAATGTGTTCGATCAGTTTTGTTAGTAGGCCTATATGTACACAGAATAACCAGATAAAATTTTGATCAATTTTTATTAATAATTAAGAAAGTTGTTTTAATGTTAAAATTGTAACACAAAATACAAGATAGCCGCCATCATCATGGCAACGGCAGGAAATTTTCGGCCATTTTAAAATTTTTAGACTTAACTTAATAATTATATGCTACATTTTATACCCTTAGGTTTATAGATAAGCATTTTGGCTAATTTGGTTTTATATCACCCGCCCATACCATTAAAAGAGTTGGAATTAAAACGTGTTAGCTTATTTAAGAGTAAAAAATGGTACGCTTATAATGCTCTCCTTTATTCTTAGTTGTAATATTGAAAGGGATTTTTCCACCGATAAGAACTACGTGTCAACATGAGTAGTATATTAGGTCACTTTTGGTTATCATGGTGGTGGTGGAGCCGGAGGTACAACGGGATATAGGAAAATACTCCACCACCTGGCGGAGGGTGGTGGGCCCGCGGGGACAACGGCATATAGTCAAATACTCCCCCACCTGGTGGTGGTGGTGGAGAGGGGTGGTGGTGGTGGTGGTGGAGGAGAGGGGGAGTGGTGGTGGTGGAGAGGGGTGGTGGTGGTGGTGGTGGTGGAGGAGAGGGGGAGTGGTGGTGGAGGAGAGGGGGAATAATGGTGGGGGCGGAGAAGAGGGGGTGGTGGAGGAGAGGGGGGAGTGGTGGTGGCCTGGGGGTGGTGGTGGTGGCGGAGGTACAATGAGATATAGTAAAATACTCCCCCACCTGGTGGTGGTGGTGGAGAGGGGTGGTGGTGATGGTGGTGGAGGAGAGGGGGAGTGGTGGTGGAGGAGAGGGGGAGTAATGGTGGGGGTGGAGAAGAGTGGAGTGGTGGAGGAGAGGGGGAGTGGTGGTGGCCTGGGGGTGGTGGTGGTGGCGGAGGTACAATGAGATATAGTAAAATACTCCCCCACCTGGTGGTGGCGGTGGAGAGGGGTGGTGGTGGTGGTGGAGAAGAGGGGGAGTGGTGGTGGAGGAGAGGGGGAGTAATGGTGGGGGTGGAGAAGAGTGGAGTTGTGGAGGAGAGGGGGAGTGGTGGTGGCCTGGGGGTGGTGGTGGTGGCGGAGGTATAATGAGATATAGTAAAATACTCGCAGGGTGAAGGGTGAGGCGCAGGGTGAAGAGGTTGGCGCAGCCGCAGGTACAACGAGATATAGTAAAATACTCGGATGTGGAATGTTTATTTATTTATTTTTGTTTAATTAGTTTAATTATTAATTTATTTTTATTTTTTTTATTTTTTTTTAAATTTAAATTTGATTTTTTAAATTAGTTTGATTTTAATTAATTTGATTTTAATTAATTTGATTTTAATTTTTAATTAGTTTGAATTTTTTAAATTAGTTTGAATATTATTATTATTTTTTTTTACTTTAATTACGTAATTTGAATATTTGTTTGATTGTAATTAGTTTGATTTTTTTTAATTTAAATTTTTTAATTTTTAAAATTTTAATTTTTAATTTATTTTGTTTTGTAATTTTTATTAACTAGTTACGTAGTTTGATTATTTGTTTGTTTGATTGTTTTTTGTTGTTTATTTGTTGTTTATTTGATATATTTCTTTTCTTTAGTTATTTTTGTTTAAAATAAGCGACTACTGTTGTTTAAAATAAGCGACTAACGCTAACGTATACAAAAATAGAAAATTCTTTGTATAGAGGCTGATTTCGATTAACGACAGCTGCTAGTCATTAACGACACCTGGCACGTATCGACCCACCAGCGAAGCTTTTCCTTTTGACAGGTGCGGTTGATTAATGGCTTATTTTAGCTGCAGTTTTGCATTATAAATAAATGGGGGGGGGAGGGCGCCAAATTGAAAGTTTGTCCCCGGCCGCCGAGAAGGGTCGCAACGCCTCTGGGAGAATGTAATAGATATCGTTTCCAGGTAGAATAGAACAGGTTTAACTGACAGGTAGAATACAACAGGTATCTTTTAGAGATAGAATACTGCGGGGTTCTGTGTCAGAAGGAGACATAGTAGATATTTAAAAGTAAGGAAATTGTTATAGATATTGACATAGTGACACGATTAATTTCTTAAATGACCCAGACGCACAAATCACAAATAAACCACATACCCTATTAAACTAACCTGAGTCTCCGAAAATATTTAAATTCACAATCCTTATTAAACGCTTTTTTTAACTAGAAACAGCCTGCGATTTATCACTTAATTATGTTTTTCTGCAAGTTCGAATCTAATTAACATACAACGATTAGTTTACATTTTATGGTGAAGTCACATAGAGCAAATATAAAAAACAGGACATAGGCCTATTTAATAATGCCCCGGGGTTATTTTTACCTTATTTCCCAATATGTCATTCGTGGTTTTGCTGCAGATATTTTATCTGAGTTGAATCAAGTAAAGTCGCTTATCAGGAAATTAGCTCTGGAATCTTTTACGTTGTGGGGTTTGAAAAATTATGAACTGGTTGACATTAAACAGTGTACTAAATTTTTCACGAGGCTAGAAGAATTCCAAGAGATTAAAGTCAAGTTTCATGCGTGTTGTGTTGAAGGGAATGTTTGTTCGACATCTTGATTTAATTTTGAATGAAGAGCACGTGATGTGGTGTAACACTCAATGCCATTGGCTGATTGTTACATATAACAGACTATACCATTGGTTGGTTTATCTAGCGTAGTGATCGCTAGAGAAAATTAACCCCATCTTCACTGTGGCTAAAATGACGTCATAAGCTGAACTTATATCTAAATACAGATATGACTCCAGATTTTGTTGTGGTTAAAAATTATGTACACCGCTAGCTTCATCCCCAAAATCTTAATACATCTTGTCTATATATCTATAATTGTGGGAAAATCCACAACGGGTTAAAAGGGTGCTGGATGGGTATCTTTAACTTATTTTTACATACAGATGGCAAAGGCGAGGTTTAAAACCAGACCGCGGAACAAAAAAAAAATATCAATATCTATTCCTGTACTCGCTACAACTAGATTAATAGACATCTGGATATACAATTTCTATGTGACTTACTCCTATTACTGTAAAGTCGATTAAGAAAGAATAATATTTCGTTAGAATTATTTGTTTATATGGTGACTTATAAGAATAGTATGGGACAGTGTGGCCTAAGCGGTAGAGCGCTAGGTTGCTAACCCGAAAGCCTTGATTTCGAATCCGGGTCCAAGTCAGTAAAAACGTCACTGAGTCCACCCAGTTCTAATGGGTACCAAACTCATGTTAAGGAAAGTAAAGGCGGCTGGGCAAAGTACTAACCATACCTTTCCTTCATATGCCGAGGTCAAGAAACATGTAAACTCTACTTCATCTGCCCAATGGATCGCTTGGTCTAAAGATGGTTCTTTACTTATTCATTTATCAGAATAGTGTCTATTAGTTTAATTAACCACCACCCCCAGTTTTTATTAACATTTTTCATATTTGCATTTGACCAGCATTAGAAAACTGGGTACTCTAAAATCTAACTTGCTTAATAATGTAAACGGTCAAACAGTAAATAAAGTTTTTTTTTTTTTTAAATGTAATTAATTATTTTCTTGATTGTGCCAAAATGGCTAAAATTTGGCCAATAAATTTAATTTAATAAAAAAATTAATTAATTAAAACCCGTGGCAAAGAACTTAATTAAAGAAAATTAAAAAAATAACTTCATAAAATTTGTTATTTCAACGGTGAAGTTCACCTTCTAGTCAATAACTCTTTGAAATAATTTGTAAACCATTAAAAAAAAAACCGTGTTAGAAATTCTTTGTTCTATAAATGGAACAGTAGAAATAAAGTTAGAAAAGGGAAGTAACCCATAACTTAAATAGAGTTCTGGGACTTTTTTGGAGTTATTTTTAGATTTTCCCATTCGCTTAAAGCGTAACGAGATGACGACGTACTTCAACTTTTGACTGATTGGTGATTAGTTTTACATCTCTAGGCCGACGAAGTTTGCGAAATAAAAATGAAAGCCGTGTTTGGGAGCAACTTGCCGGGTATTAAGTGAAGTTAGTAGTCGGTGAATTGATTGGCTGGTTGGTTGGTGTTTCGCGGGGGGAGCGAACGTGCAGGAGACAATTGGGTCTGAATACGGTCTCAATGAGTGGGGGAGTTCAGGGGTGGATCGAAGTGTGTGTGTGAGGGGAGGGGAGGGTGGGGTGGGATGGGTGAAATGGTGGATGGGGTGGAGGTGTGGATTCTTGTGTGAGTAGCTGGAGGAGTGGAACATAATGTGAGGGGTGGATTGAGGGTTAGGTTGGGTGGAGGGGTGGGTTCAGGGGTGGGTTGGGTGGAGGGGTGGGTTCAGGGGTGGGTTGGGTGGAGGGGTGTGTTGGGTGGAGGAGTGGAGGGGTGGATTGAGGGATAGGTTGGGTGGAGGGGTGGGTTCAGGGGTGGGTTGGGTGGAGGGGCGTGTTGGGTGGAGGAGTGGAGGGGTGGATTGAGGGATAGGTTGGGTGGATGGGTGGATTGAGGGGTGGGTTGGGTGGAGGGGTCGATTCAAGGATTGAGGGGTGGGTTTGGTGGAGGGGTGGATTGAGGGGTGGGGTGGGTGGAAGGGTGGGTTAGAGTGGAGGGGTGGGTTGGGTTGGGTAGAGGGGTGGATTGAGGGTTGGGTTGGGTGGAGGGGTGGATTGAGGGTTGGGTTGGGTGGAGGGGTCGATTCAGGGGTGGAGGGATGGATTGAAGGGTGGGTTGGGTGGAGGGGTGGATTGAGGGTTAGGTTTGGTGGAGGGGTGGGTTCAGGGGTGGGTTGGGTGGAGGGGTGTGTTGGGTGGAGGAGTGGAGGGGTGGATTGAGGGTTGGGTTTAGTGGAGGGGTGGATTGAGGGTTAGGTTTGGTGGAGGGGTGGGTTCAGGGGTGGGTTGGGTGGAGGGGTGTGTTGGGTGGAGGAGTGGAGGGGTGGATTGAGGGTTGGGTTTAGTGGAGGGGTGGATTGAGGGTTGGGTTGGGTGGAGGGGTCGATTCAGGGGTGGAGGGGTGGATTGAGGGGTGGGTTGGGTGGAGGGGTGGATTGAGGGGTGGGGTGGGTGGAGGGGTGGGTTGAGGGTTAGTTTGTGTGGAGGGGTCGATTCAGGGGTGGAGGGGTGGGGTGGGTGGAGGGGTGGGTGGGTTAGAGTAGAGGGGTGGGTTGGGTAGAGGGGTGGATTGAGGGTTAGGTTGGGTGGAGGGGTGGATTGAGGGTTGGGTTGGGTGGAGGGGTCGATTTAGGGGTGGGTTGGGTGGATGGGTGGATTGAGGGGTGGGTTGGGTGGAGGGGTCGATTCAAGGATTGAGGGGTGGGTTGGGTGGAGGGGTGGATTGAGGTGTGGGGTGGGTGGAAGGGTGGGTTAGAGTGGAGGGGTGGGTTGGGTTGGGTAGAGGGGTGGATTGAGGGTTGGGTTGGGTGGAGGGGTGGATTGAGGGTTGGGTTGGGTGGAGGGGTCGATTCAGGGGTGGAGGGATGGATTGAAGGGTGGGTTGGGTGGAGGGGTGGATTGAGGGTTGGGTTGGGTGGAGGGGTGGATTGAGGGTTGGGTTGGGTGGAGGGGTCGATTCAGGGGTGGGTTGGGTGGATGGGTGGATTGAAGGGTGGGTTGGGTGGAGGGGTGGAGGTGCTGTATAAAATGTAAATGAGGTGGTGTAGTGTGGTAGGGTGGATCGATGTGTGGGTTGAGTTAAGTGGACGGGCGTTGGAATCAGGGTGTGGTAAAGGGCGTGTAATGTGGGTTAAACTGTGCGTGTTGTGGACGGCGTGTAGTGTGAGTGGTACGGAGGGCGTGTGGTGTAGATTTAAAAGTAAGTGACGTAGAGGGTTTCAAAAAATATAGTGGACGCTTGTGGCTATCAGTTTTTCCAAGTATAGAGTGTTTCGTTTCAAAGTACATTCTTGAGTCTTGGTAAAAATCAATAGAATGATTTTGCTATTTTTAGCTTCAAAGGATTATAATGGTAACTATTTTTAGAAAAAACAATTAGTAAACTGATGAATTCAACTAAAAGATAAAGAATCAAACAATACTAAATCACATTAATACTCTCTAATTGTACCCATTAGTAAGAACCAGAAAACTAACTAGATCTATAGGATTCCAATAATGGAATAAAACGACCGCGGTTTAAAAGGAACAAAACTCCCTCTCCAGTGTCAGAAATGAAATAAATATTAAAAGATAAGTAAGAGTTCAGTATAAGCACCCACTGTAGTCAGCTAAGACAAAACTACTTGTTTTCAAAAATAATAAAATGTATTTCTTTTCATCAGGAAAATACAATCTGTTAAAGATCAATTTCGCACTGATTTTTACTTTCTCGTATGTAGGGGCCTACAAAGTATAGAGAAAGTCTTGTAATCGTGCAAAAAAAAATCGAGATTTTTACAAATCTAGACGTTTTACACCGTACTGATACGGAAAAACATAATTTTGCAATCTTGTCCGTATGTCTGTGTGTGTGTGTGTGTGTGTCTGTGTGTAAACACGATTACTTGAGTACCGTTACAGCTAGGTTGATGAAATTTCATGTATAAGTATTTTATCAAAATCGTAGATCCGTATCAACTTTTGAGCGATTTCCGATAACCGGAAGTATTACTTTTCCTACTTTGAATTTTTCAAAAGCCTATAACTTGAGTGCTATTTCAGATGGATAAATGAAATTTCACATGTAAGTAAAAGATTTAATTCTTTACCTTCTGTCAAATTTTGAGTAATTTCCGTTGACCGGAAGTACTAATTTACGCTATTCCGATTTCTCAAAAAACGCATGTAAATTTATAAATTACTAATAATATTGCGCACTATTATGCACATTTTGTTTTGGCGTTCACTTGGTGCGCAATTCTTTTTCTATGAGATTCTATTCTATTTTTAAAAGTTTAAGTCATTAAAAATCATGTCTATATTGCAAGTTCTATAAGAATATTCGAGAAAGTTTAGGGGAGAACACTCCCGGTTTATTTTACAAAGGGTTCCACGGCGTAAATAAAACATTTTATTGTAAAAGATCAAAATATTTGTAAAAATACTTATGTAAATCGTTGCCCCTGAACCAGACAGTTCTAACTCCACTTTTGATGTTTACAACAAAGATTTGAAGTTTTGTTTTGCTTTACATTTAAATCTCGATGACTTGGTGTAATCAAAGTGTTGTGTAGTTATGGTGAGAGATTTGGCTAATGCGATGATGCCTTGATGGTTTAGTACACTGTGTTGTATGAAAAATGGATTTAGAACAGTCTCGTTCCAGGAAAGCGATTATATATATATATATATATATATATATATATATATATATATATATATATATATATATATATATATATATATATATATATATATATATATATATACATATAAACACACATATATATATAGCGATGTATATATATATAATATTATATATATATTATATAATATATATATATATATATATATATATATATATATATATATATATATATATATATATTTATATATATATGTAGGTATGTATATATAGTAACAGCTGTGTGTAAAACACTTGCAAACCATGCTACCAGTAAATAAACCGGGAGTGATCTCCCCTAAACTTTCTCGAATATTCTTATATAAAATAACAGGGGATGGAAACTCGGGCTATAGACATGATTTTTAATCCATTTTAAATACTTAAAGTTTTAAAAATAGAATAAAATCTCGTAGACAAATTAATTGCACACCAAGTGAACGCAAATAAAAAAAAGCGCATAATAGTGCGCAATATTATTAGTACTTTTAAAATTTACATTAGTTTTTTGAGAAATCGGAAGTAGCGTAAATTACTACTTCCAGTCAACGGAAATTACTCAAAATTTAACAGAAGGTAGAGAATTAGATCTTTTACTTACATGTGAAATTTCATTTATCTATCTGAAATAGTACTCAAGTTATAGGCTTTTAAAAAATTCAAAGTAGGAAAAGTACCACTTCCGGTTATCGGAAATCGCTCAAAAGTTGATTCGGATCTACGATTTTGATAAAATACTTATATATGAAATTTCATCAACCTAGCTGTAACGGTACTCAAGTTATCGTGTTTACACACGGACAGACACACACACGGACAGACACACACACACACAGACATACGGACAAGATTGCAAAATTATGTTTTTCCGTATCAGTGAGGTGTAAAACGTCGAGATTTGTAAAAATCTCGATTTTTTTTTTTTTTGCACGATTACAATACTTTCTCTATACTACGTATATACGAGAAAGTAAAAAGCTTGTGATTCATTGAGTGCTGTTCAAACTCACAACCAAATTCTGTACAATTGATACAATAGGAATTTTTAAAAAATCTTCCCTGAGATTTCATGTAGTGAGACTTGGGCAACCAGTCTTCACTGAAATAGCCGCAGGGACAATTTGGTCTAGTTCTCAATGCTGTCAACGACTAACTTTAATTTTGAAGAGAAAAAAAAGTCCGCAAACGTCAAGGAAGACATTTTGTCGACATTAACCAACCTACCTCGTAGCTCAACCCGTTTTATAAATTAAAAAAAAATCGGTCAAGTAAACACAAGTCTCGTTTTCGAACATGTTCTATTTATAACGACAAGATTTAAAAATATGGAGAATTTTTGTTTTGTTTTTGTAGAACGTGTTTAACGGTTAGGCAGATCATCTGCAGAATTATTTAAAGACATTAATGGTAATGAATTCCAGAGCGCGCTGCTAAATTTAGGCAGACTTCTGCGGAGATTCATGCTTTAGTTTGACAAAGCGCTCAGAAAGTTGAATTTAGATCACAGCGACGCAAAATCTAAAAATAACGCAAACTGCGCCAATAATGGTTTACAAGAGGATCGGATTTCCCTTTGATCAACCGCGGCTTGGCCCAGAAAAGAAAAAGTTAAGATATTTTAGAAAAAGTGATGGATTAACCAAAGCGAAGATGATGAAAGCTAACATAATCATAACTAACAATTTGTTAACAGCAAGGAACATCGACCTCTGTTTGACCCAGAACTCAATTCATAGTACATTGACTCTAAGAAAAAGTATATGGTTGCATTGGCGTAGCCAGGAGAGGGTCATGGGAGGGGTTCAAATTTTGTTCTATTTGTACAAAGTCATATATATATATATATATATATATATATATATATATATATATATATATATATATATATATGTGACGAGCGAACATTTATCCTGCCGACAACGCCAATTGTAACGAGCCAACAGTTACCATGCTCGCAACGCCACATGTAATGAGACCTAATTGCCTGTAGTGCCACGTGTTAACGAGTTTAACCACTCATTCTAGACAACATTGACCACAGTATAGATACTCAAGATGCAGGTTCGCTATTGATCCTTTATTACATGAATCAAGAAATGCTTCATAATAACACAATAAATCAACAGGAATGCTTCTCAATAATAGTCTGAATCAACTGACCCCTAACAGTCCTTCACTAGGCTTTATATAACTGAATCCACATGTCTATAATCCTCCTTAACACAATACGGCTAACCCGTTCTATAACCGACTTGACATAGTCACACAGACTGACTGATCTAAGCGAGCGATGAAGATGGAAGAGAGCTCGCTGAAACGGGAAGAGAGAGAGCGAGTCCTGCCGTGCCCTCCTATTTATGCCTTGTATCCGTACTCGTCTCCGTACTTGTATTCCTCCGTAATCGATACTTGTACTCGATCTCCGACCACCAGTTGCGTAGTTCAAACGTACAGACCGTAAAATAACATCTGCGTCCTATCCATCAAAGTTGACAGGCCGTCTGAATACCGTTTCCCAAAATAGCACGCGTTGGCTTTGAGGTTGTTATCAGCCCGACCCAATAAGCCACCTGTTATCGGTTGCATCAGACCAACACTGTGTCTCGGCTTCTCGTTCGTTATCATTTGTAACTGGTAGTTAGGCCTACCCCAGTTACATCCACCCCTGCTTTTTTTGTGTGTTTTCAACCACAAACAACGCCTGGCAGGTGCACTCCTCCAAAGTCAATCGCACAGTCGTAAAAAAAAAATCTATTGTTCCACTCACTGTCCACGACGTTCCATTCGTATACGATTGACAGTTCTACCTATTTCACATATCAACTGTGTCTACATCATCTTTCTGAGACACAAAACAGTTCTAGAATTCACATCCACCCTTTCCATTTGGTGCCTTCACCAGTTCACTTCTATAGCTCTTTGAACAGTCTGTTTTCATACCAGCGCGACCATGAAAGAATTGATGGTTGCTGACAAAAAATTTCGTATTCCTTCTGTTCCTTAAACTTCTCCGCGGACCACTTATCTGATGGTCTACTGTCTCTCTGCTTCTGGAGGGACCGGGATCCTCATTGTTGCCGGTATCCTCCCCTTGCGTATCGCTGTTGTTCTGTTGATGGTGATATGGTTCCGGAATGGGTATGTGAATTTCCGTTATAACTTCCGGTTCCCTAATTGTCTTGGGTTTCTCTGTGTGTAACTGCTCTTCTTGCCTATTCCAATATTTCTTTAATTGAGCAATATTCGCCCACCGATCCGGTTTGGCGTGATCGATGGGTCTTATCTTAAAGGGGCCACCTGCTACTTTAGGCATCTCCACGACTTGCCATATCTCCTGTCCCCAGAGATCGTGGATTTTGTTTCTGCCTAACGGGTGGCTACGCAGTAATACCCTGTCATTCAGTTTGAGTGGCGGGTCCTTCGTCTGTATCGGCGGTTCCCTTCGCCGAGATTCATGTTCTAGTCTTTCCTGTACTACCCTGTACATTTCTCTAATTCTTCTCATATGTTCATTCACATATTCCAGTGCGGTGTATGAGCCAGTCATACTCTCCCTTTTTCCTAGGAACAAATCAAGAGGGAGTCGAGCCTCTCGTCCGAACAGCAACATGTATGGCGTAAAGCCGGTTGTGGCATGGGGTGTGCAGTTGTATAGATATACCAACTCTGGGAGAAAATCAGGCCAACGTTTTTTCTGTTCAGGTTCTAGCGTACGCAGCAAATCATGCATGCTGCGGTTGAACCGTTCACACTGTCCGTTTCCCTTCGGATTAAATGTGGTTGTTCTAGATTTGTTGATCCCGTAGTGGCTGCACAGTTGGTTAATTACTTCTGACTCGAAAGCCCTTCCTTGGTCAGAGTGTAATTGTCTTGGTATGCCATATTTGATGAACCAATGTTCTATTAATACCTTTGCCACTGTTTTGGCAGTCTGATCTCGTGTGGGCACCGCCACAGTCCATTTGGTGAATACATCAGTCATTACCAACACATGTTCCGTCCCATCCGATGATTGCTCCAACGACGTAAAGTCCATCGCCACAATCTCTAGTGGTTTTGTCGCTAGTAGGTGTCCTGATGGCTGTCTCATTTTGACAACTGGCATTTTCGCATGCTGACACCTCACACAAGCCTCACAATGGCGTTTGACCTCCATTTCCATATTGGGCCAGTAACACCTCCGTCGTAATATTTTGTGCGTCCTGTCCTGACCTTGGTGTCCTGCCCTGTCATGTGCCAACCTTAGCACTTCTTCTCGTAATTGTCCCGGCACCACCACCTGGTGTATTGTGCCATCAATTTGGTCATGAATTCTCCGCATGAGAACACCATCCTTTATACTGAGACGGTTCCACTGACTCAGTATTTTCTTTGTTTCTCGACCAAATTGTTCTCTTTCCCTTCTTCCTGGGAATTTTTGTTCCTGGACGTATTTCAATAGCGGTTGTAAGCCACTATCCGTTCTCTGGGCATCTCTTATCTTTTTGTGATTAAGGCAATTAAAATCACTACTGTCCATATGTTCGGGCTCTGTGGATATGTGCTCCACCCCGGTCTGCCCGTTCTGCATCACTTGTACCCCATGAGGGATATCTGTTGACGCTCTGACCTCACATATTCCTGTCAGCGTTTCTTCCTCATCACCCGGTTTCTCGTAAGGATTCCTTGATAAAGCGTCCGCATTGCCATTGGACCGCCCCGGGCGATATTTTATCTCCAGGTCAAAGAGTGCCAATTCTGCTGCCCATCGCTGTTCGATGGATCCCAACTTTGCTGTCTTTAGGTGACTCAAGGGGTTATTGTCAGTGTATACCACACATTTAGCACCTAATAGATAGTCCCTGAATTTTTCAGTCACAGCCCATTTTAATGTCAAAAGTTCTAGTTTCATGGCGCGGATCCCAACTTTGCTGTCTTTAGGTGACTCAAGGGGTTATTGTCAGTGTATACCACACATTTAGCACCTAATAGATAGTCCCTGAATTTTTCAGTCACAGCCCATTTTAATGTCAAAAGTTCTAGTTTCATGGCGCTGTAATTTGTCATGTTCTTCTCTGATCCCTTCAGAGCTCGACTGGCATACGCAATAACCCTGAAACCTTGCTTTTGTTGTTGTGATAGCACAGCTCCCAGGCCTTTAGAGCTGGCGTCAATTTCTAACCGAAATGGTTTGTCAAAGTCCGCGTAACCCAATATCGGTGCCTCTGTCAAAGCCTTTTTCAAGAGTTTAAACGAGTTCAGGCATTCATCAGTCCATAGTTCACCTATCAGGTGTGTTTTACCTTTCTTTTTCTCCTTTCTGTGTTTCTTTGTCATTTTGTTTACCAAGTCATGCAATGGTGCGGCAATTTTTGCAAAACCAGGTACAAATTTTCTATAATAGGAAGCAAAGCCCAAGAATGACCTGACCTCTACCGTAGTTGTTGGTTGTTTCCATTCTTTAACAGCTGCAATTTTATCTGGGTCAGTGGCGATGCCATCCGACGAAATCACGTAACCCAAAAAATGTACCGATTTCAAACCAAAGCAGCATTTGTCTGGGTTCAGCTTTACTCCTATCTCCCTAAGACGGAGAAACACTTGTTCTAATCTTTTTAGATGGTCCTCCCAAGTTTTTGAGTAAACTAGAATATCATCCAAATACACCAACATTATTTGAAATAGAAAGTCACTCATAGCACTCTGCATTACTCGCTGGAATGTAGCAGGTGCATTAGTTAGACCAAACGGCATACGGGTCCACTCGTACAGTCCCAGTGGAGAAATAAATGCAGTTTTATGTTGATCGTTGGGGTGCATGGCCACTTGGTGGTAGCCACTGGCCAAATCCAAGGTAGAAAAAAATCTTGCTCCCCCCAACGCATCAAGACATTCATCAATACGAGGCAAGGGGAATGCATCCCTTCTTGTGATATTGTTCAATTTCCGGTAATCACAACACAGTCTTATCTCCCCTGACTTCTTTTTTACCACTACAATCGGTGCCGCATACGGGCTTGTACTAGTTGTAATAATTCCCTTTTCTAGTAGATCATTCAGGTGTGCCTTCACCGCCGAGTAGTGACTCGGTGGTAATCTTCGATAAGGTTGCGCCACCGGCTTGTCTTGTAGTAAGGGTATCTGGTGTTTGATTACTTCCGTGTACCCCAAATCACCCTCATACGAGGCAAATACATCCCTGTATTTATTCAGTAATTCATTTAATTTTGGGTCTTCAGTTTCCGGGAATATATATGATCGGCCACCCTTTTTCTTCACCTCGGCCGTCACATTGACCGACCTAATTGTTACTTCATTACTACTGGTATTGATCAGTTCGATGCACTGTGCCGACCTTTGTACCTCGACGTTCTGTGGTACTCCTACCAGAGTGTTAGGCGGTATAAAAATTTCCTCATCCAAAACATTAGCTACCAACCCTTGAACTAGTCCGTTTTCCGCTGATGTGTATGTCCGCAGTAACACGACGCCTGCCCTCAGTGCGGCGCCACATGGTTCTACCATCACATCACCATTCACGCTTCTATCACCAATTTGTAATGTGATTGCCTTGACCGTGTTTGCCGGGACTGCTGTCCTTCCTCTGGTCTTGGCAAACCTGGCCAACTTGGATCCCCGACCTGGTGTGGTCGATCCGACAATATTTGTAAGAAATTCTGGCAACTGGCCAAGAATATTCATGCCCAACAGGCAAGGTATATTTGACACATTTGTCTCTAGGTTGTGTTTCGTAACGAACACCCCAACCTGCTTCAACCTATGTCCTGCCACCACGACATCCGCCAGAAAATAACCACAGTATGGAATGGTTAGTCCATTAGCTGCCGTTAGGCGCATGCCTGTGTCAGACCTCAACCTATGGTCTTTTCCTTTCATCCATTTGGTGTAAAAATTTTCCGTAATTGTCGTCACCTGGGAGCCTGTATCCACAATTGCCTTCACCGCGATGTCCCCAATCGTAATCACCATTTCGGGACAGACTCCCATCATTTTGCTTCTTGGGCCATAACCTCGCCCCTCTGTAGCCTGGCCCTGCCTTACAGAGGACGACCGTTTCCCTGGCAGTACCGTGCCATATGTCCGGGTTGTGAACAAGACAAACAAATTGGTCGACCGTCTGCCGTCCATTGGAGTGATGGCTTGGCAGGACGCGGCCGTCCAACCCGTCCCTGTTTTGTCCCGTTCTTTTCCTGATTCTCAGCTGTTGACCTGCTTTCCAACCACTTCAAGCGTTGGTCAACCTTCTCTAGGTGGGCCAACAGTTGAGCCATCATGGTCTCCATCGTGTCGGCCCCTGTGGGTGGGGATTGTCTCTGTTCAGGCACAGAGACTTTGTCCACCGAACAGTTCGATTGGTCCTCATCCTCGGACCTGCGGATCGCTGAGTTCCTGACCTGAAGGAAGGTCAACTGCTGGTCTCTGTGGACCTCCTCTTTCAACTCTCTCCTTAAGATCGGGGTTGCTAGCCCCTCGATGAAATGGTCCCTCAGTAGGCGTACATCAATGTCCGGTGATTTGCCCTTTACCAAATCAAAGGCCCTGTTCATCCTGTGTGAGTACTCCATCACACTCTCCGCCATTCTCTGCTTTAAGCCCACGAATCCCGATAGCAGTTGCACTCCCGACCGTCTCTCCCCAAAGGTCTCCATAATCAGATCCAGCACCTTATCTGGATCTGATTGGACGGTCCTATCGTGGCACTTAACCTCTGCCCTAACCGTTTCACCTATACTGCCCATCAGCAGTCTTAATCTTTCCTCTGGTGACATATGTCTCGAGGCCCAGGCCGCTTTGACCTCTTCACTGAACCTGTTGGTTAAAGTTGGGTCTCCGTCCCCGTAAAATTTGTTAATATGGGACTCTCTGGGTAGGACCACTATATGGGTCTGCTTCTCGTCCAGAGTAGACATTTTCTTCCTTAAGTACTAAAAAAAAAGAGTTCTTTCTTACCGTGTGTGTATGAAAAATTTTTCCTCGTTCCTCAATTTTCACAGTTCCTGAATGTCCGAATTCACACACACACTAAACACAGTTATGCACAAGGTTGACTATAGGTGCCTTAAACGGCAAGTCTAGTTGAATTCATCCTGATCGCAGCGCCAATTGTGACGAGCGAACATTTATCCTGCCGACAACGCCAATTGTAACGAGCCAACAGTTACCATGCTCGCAACGCCACATGTAATGAGACCTAATTGCCTGTAGTGCCACGTGTTAACGAGTTTAACCACTCATTCTAGACAACATTGACCACAGTATAGATACTCAAGATGCAGGTTCGCTATTGATCCTTTATTACATGAATCAAGAAATGCTTCATAATAACACAATAAATCAACAGGAATGCTTCTCAATAATAGTCTGAATCAACTGACCCCTAACAGTCCTTCACTAGGCTTTATATAACTGAATCCACATGTCTATAATCCTCCTTAACACAATACGGCTAACCCGTTCTATAACCGACTTGACATAGTCACACAGACTGACTGATCTAAGCGAGCGATGAAGATGGAAGAGAGCTCGCTGAAACGGGAAGAGAGAGAGCGAGTCCTGCCGTGCCCTCCTATTTATGCCTTGTATCCGTACTCGTCTCCGTACTTGTATTCCTCCGTAATCGATACTTGTACTCGATCTCCGACCACCAGTTGCGTAGTTCAAACGTACAGACCGTAAAATAACATCTGCGTCCTATCCATCAAAGTTGACAGGCCGTCTGAATACCGTTTCCCAAAATAGCACGCGTTGGCTTTGAGGTTGTTATCAGCCCGACCCAATAAGCCACCTGTTATCGGTTGCATCAGACCAACACTGTGTCTCGGCTTCTCGTTCGTTATCATTTGTAACTGGTAGTTAGGCCTACCCCAGTTACATATATATATATATATATATATATATATATATGGCTGTGAGTCCCCCATAACACCCCCCTTTCAAATGTGAGTTTATATCTGTGTATGGTCGCCTGTGCATAGGTGTATGTTACATCCTAGCCAATTCAATAATCTATGTCCTATGTCTTCTAAAGGGATCGTGTATTTTGTTACGTTTCAGAGCTAGATACGACTATAACAGTTTTTTGACAAGTTCCACAGCTAAATACGGCTATAACAGAATTTTGGTAAGTTCATGGCCAAATACGACTATAAGTGAATTTTGACAAGTTCCACACGACTATAAGTGAATTTTGACAAGTTCCACACGACTATAAGTGAATTTTGACAAGTTCCAAAGCTAGATACGGAGATAACAAAATGTTGACAAGTTTCACGTCTTGATACGACTATAACTGAACTTTGAAGAGTTCCACTGATATATACATCTATAAGAGAATTTCAAGTCTTGATACAGTTGTAACAGAATTTTGACAAGTTCCAGTGCTAGATATAACTATTACAGAATTTTGACAAGTTCCAGTGCTAGTTATAGCTATTACAGAATTTTGACAAGTTCCTGTGCTAGATACAGATATAACAAAATTTTGACAAGTTCCACAGCTAGATACGGAGATAAAATTTTGACAAGTTCCACGTTTTGATATAACTATAACTGAACTTTGAAGAGTTCCACAGATAGATACAACTATAACATACTTTTGACAAGTTTCAGTTCTAATTACAGCTATAACAGAATTTTGACAAGTTCCAGTGCTAGATATAGCTATTACAGAATTTTCACAAGTTCCAAAGCTAGATACGGAGATAATAAAATGACAAGTTCTACGTCTTGATACGACTATAACTGATTTTTGACGAGTTCCAGGGCTAGATACTGCTCTAACCGAATGACGTGTTTGATCGTTCCTTTGCTACCAGAAGACAATGCTTTTATTGATTTTGTCATTGCTGAAAACATGCCCCAGCTCATCCTTTAAGCTCATGTTTCAACATCCCCACATCATACAACATCCTGACATCATGATGTGAAGGTGGAAACTGACACCGCATGTTTCATTAGATTCTAAAAGCTCTACGGGAGGGGGGTGAAGGGGGGGGGGGGGACTTGGAACATTATGTAAACATTGCCATGCTACTTGAAATATTTTTTTAGAAATGTTCTTTGCATTTATCGAGGCCCTTGAAAGTATGTACGTAACACGTGACGTAGGTATAAACATGTGTAGATATCATCAATCAATCGAAAACATGCTTTTAAAGAACAGCTAATAAAACAGCTTTCCATAGTATTGCACACGCATAAATATATTTTACTAATAGAAAGTGTATTATTTAAATGTAATTGTTTATAAAAATTATGAATTTCTGTGTTCATTAACATTAATTATTATTAGCACACAATGTACTTTTATTCACATGTTATCTTTCATATATATCTTTCATTATATATATATATATATATATATATATATATATATATATATATATATATATATATATATATATATATATATATATATATATATATATATATATATATATATATATATACACATGTAAATGATAAACATTGTTCACAAGACATAATACACAAATTAAATTTCTATTTAGAACTTAGATCTAGATGTATACGAAATCGAAAATGAATTAGGAACTAAACACTATCACTCAACAAAATACTCTCTACCACAAAACGACTATGTTTACGTGTTCTATATTTAGCCAGGCAGCGTTGCCCCAACTTCCGGTTGCGCGCGACGCTGCTAGCAAGCGGGGTAGACACGGCGCGGCCACCGTGACAAACATACAGAAGGGGGAGCGACTCTGGCGTTTAAAAGCCTGTGGGTGAGCAGTTTTTTTGTGAGGGACCGATGCACGTGCCGCGCTTACAGCGGCCAGATATTCGTTTTGTTTGTACTCAAGTAAGTTTGTTTCTTTGTTTTTTTCTACATGCCGACTTTTTATAAAATTCTTTTACTCAAGGGGTAAAGGTCTTTACTTACATTTATTTCTAATTTCTAACTTTCAAAGGAAACATACCCGTGAGCATATTCTGTTTTGATATACTTGTGGGGTTTTTTTCCTTTATAAAGTAAACTTTGAAAATGAACGTTGAAATTGTACGCGCCTCTGGGTTTATTTTGTTTTCAAGTGAACTCGTTATGTTATTCTTGGCCAGAAAGCTAAGTTACATAATCACAGGTAGTAATGATTATTTAGAATTGAGGATCGTTTATAAATGACGACACGCTATTTGTTAATTTTTTTATTTACTTTTTACTTTCTTGTATAGCCAACAGAATATAGACGCAAGTTTGTAATCGTGCTGAATAATTAACAGATATTTTGACAGTTTTTGTCGTGGTTTTTTTTTTTCAGTTTTTTGTTTTGTTTTTTAACGTTTTGCCTATGCCACAGTTGTTTCTGTGACCTCGGCATATGAAGGGATAGTGTGTTCATCACTATGCCCAGACGCCTTTACTTTCCCTAACGTGAGTTAGGTACCCATCAGAGCTGGGTGGACTCGGGTACGGTCTACTCGACTTCACTTGCCCCGTCGACCGTCAGGTTTGAAAGTGAAACTTACTTAACAAAACGTCAGACTCACACCTCATCAACGTAACACCTTTCTCACACGTGTACTTCTTTTTACTTTTGAAACATTGATTGTTTCTACCTCAAATATTAATTTAACTGCTCCTGCGTGAAGTATAGTGATCTGGTTTTTAAAAAAAGTTCAATCCGCCTTTAAAGCTTCTTTTTAATATGAATATTTATAAACTTATTAGGATATTTATCCGTAAAATGAAACTGTATGGCAAGTACACTCATTAAAAGGTATAGTAGTTAGACCAATGCCTACTGTGTCAGTGATCGACAACATCACCATACATCAAAGAACAACGCATTTCATCATGCACAGTAGATTTAGCAAATACTAACCCACAGAATATGCTCAAAGTCTAAGGCAATGAATAACTCGGTTTAGAGTTGGAATTATACTTTTATATAGTATGTCTACCTTTTGAGTATGTCGCCTAAGTTTTTAACTTATGCATACGTTAAAAAAATAAAGATTAAAGAAAATACTTAATCGATGGAACTTTTAATAATAATTTTAAAAATTCAAAATATATTATTAGTGTTTTTTTATCATAAGATAGTTTTCGATTAAAGTTAATAACAATCGATAGAAAACCAGAATTTAATTTGAACTTTTGACGAAAAGTGAAGTAGATAGATGGGAACTAATTCAGATATTGACTTTATTTAAGCTAATATCTATTTACTCTTTATTTTTGCTTATAGTTGCTGCTATATGCTGCCGCTTTTGTTATTAGGTTTAGGGCCTCAGGTTAAATTTAATTAGCGGTTAAAAATTTTAAATCTAGTGTTACAAGCGTAGTCAATGGTCGCCGGCAAAGTCAAGTGCTCTGGCGTAGTCTAGTGCTATTGGCGTAGTCTAGTGCTATTGGCGTAGTCTAGTACTATTGGCGTAGTCTAGTACTATTGGCGTAGTCTAGTGCTATTGGCGTAGTCTAGTACTATTGGCGTAGTCTAGTGCTATTGGCGTAGTCTAGTGCTACTAATTTAAACTCCAACAACGCTTTCGTATTCATCACATCGTTACAACACCCACTATCCTCCCAAACGTTCATAAACATGCCCCCCCCCCCCCCCTCAACAATTTATTCAGCGAAGTTTTAAATACTGTTTCATTAATGGTCGATAGCTATCACAGTGTCGGTTTCGGTTCTTTGAACTCAGAACGTCTCTGTTTGTTAATAACATCATATCACACAATATAGACTGATACTTACTGGTAAAAAATGGTAAATGAGTTTTAAATTATTATAAATAAGGTTAAAAACCCTAGTTAATTTAGACTCTTTTAATAATATAACGCTCAGTAAAATATATTAAATAAATTGTGTTTTAAAATAAAGTTAGCGTATTATAGAAAAATAGATGGACAAACAATTTAGAGAAAATTTTGAAATATCTACTGTATCAGTAATAATACGTATCAAAGTAAATCAAAATCTGTAGCTAAGCATCATGTACAGTAGACATTGTAAAAACTCATGGATTTGTGTTCAACTAGTAAGAATGAAATGAGTCTAAATAGTTATTAGAATAGCAAATGGAGCAGCCAAGAAAGTTACCAAGGAACCGAACTCAACCCTTCTCGCTTGGAAATCGTGTGTTCTGCCACTCGACCACTCCATCCCTTAACTTTTATGGTAATAAAACGAAGGGAAATCTATTTCCAATATAAAAAAAAACTGGCGTAATTTTAATTACTGTAATACTTGTTATTAAAACACAAGACGTTTCGAACCGTTTTTAATTTTTTTAAAATCATTCAGACTTTACCCATGTGCCTTTACTATAGACACAAATAAAGCAGGGAAAGTGTTTGACTGATTTCAAAAGTATTTAAACTATTGTTTATAACTTAGTTTAGGTTATATATGTTGCTTGAGCGATGTTCACAACTCTTTAGGAAAGTCCCGTTTTATTTATTACGTTAAGGACCACATGTTCAGTTAAATTAGCGGTTAAAAAGTTTTAGTCTATGTGTACTTGTGTAGTCAATGGTTACCGGTGTAGTCTAGTACTACTGACGTAGTCTAGTTCTACTGGCGTAGTCACTGGCTACTGATGTAGTCTAGTGCTACTGATGTAGTCTAGTGCTACTGACGTAGTCTAGTGCTACTGGTGTAGTCTAGTGCTACTACCGTAGTCTAGTTCTACTGATGTAGTCTAGTGCTACTGGCGTAGTCTAGTGCTACTGGTAGTCTAGTACTACTGACGTAGTTTAGTGCTACTGATGTAGTCTAGTGCTACTGGCGTAGCCTAATACTATTGGCGTAGTCTAGTGCTACTCGCGTAGTCTAGTGCTACCGGCGTAGTTTCGTGCTACTGACGTAGTCTAGTGCTACTGATGTAGTATAGTGCTACTCGCGTAGTCTAGTGCTACTGATGTAGTCTAGTGCTACTGACGTAGTCTAGTGCTACTGGTGTAGTCTAGTGCTACTACCGTAGTCTAGTGCTACTGATGTAGTCTAGTGCTACTCGCGTAGTCTAGTGCTACTGGCGTAGTCTAGTGCTACCGGCGTAGTTTCGTGCTACTGGTGTAGTCTAGTGCTACTGGCGTAGTCTAGTGCTACCGGCGTAGTTTCGTGCTACTGGCGTAGTCTAGCCCACTGGCGTCCTCTGGTGCTACTAATTTAAATTCCAACCACGCTTCCGTATTCATTACATCGTTACAACACCCACTATATTCTCACACGTTCATAAATATGCCCCCCCCCTCAACAATGTATTCAGCGAGGTTTTAAATACTGTTTCATTAATGGTCGATTGCTATCACAGTGTCGGTTTCGGTTCTTTGAACTCAGAACGTCTCTGTTTGTTAATAACATCATATCACAGAATATAGACTGATACTTACTGGTAAAAAAATGTTAAAATGAGTTTTAAATTATTATAAATAATGTTAAAAACGTAGTTAATTTAGACTCTTTTGATAAAATAACGCTGAGTAAAATATATTAAATAAATTGTGTTTTAAAATAAAGTTAGCTCATTATGGAAAAATAGATGTTCAAACAATTTAGAGAAAAGTTGGAGGTATCTACTGTATCAGTAATAATACGTATCAAAGTAAATCAAAATCTGTAGCTAAGCATCATGTACAGTAGACATTGTAAAAACTCATGGATTTGTGTTAAACTAGAAAGAATGAAATGAGTCTAAATAGTTATCAGAACAGCAAATGGAGCAGCCATTACAGAAAGTTGCCAAGGAACCGAACTCAACCCTTCTCGCTTGGAAATCGCGTGTTCTGCCACTCGACCACTCCATCCCTCAACTTTTATGGTAATATAACGAAGGGAAATCTATTTCCAATATAAAAAAAAAACTGGCGTAATTTTAATTACTGTAATACTTGTTATTAAAACACAAGACGTTTCGAACCGTTCTTAATTTTTTTTTTTAAAAATCATTCAGACTTTACCCATGTGCCTTAACTATAGACACAAATAAAGCAGGGAAAGTGTTTGACTGATTTCAAAAGTATTTAAACTACTGTTTATAACTTAGTTTAGGATATATATGCTGCTTAAGCGATGTTCACCACTCTTTAGGAAAGTCCCGGTTTATTTATTAGGTTAAGGACCACATGTTCAATTAAATTAGCGGTTAAAAAGTTTTATTCTAGTCCAACTAGTGTAGTCAATGGTTACCGGTGTAGTGTAGTGCTACTGATGTAGTCTAGTGCTACTGGCGTAGTCTAGTGCTACTGGCGTAGTCTAGTGCTACTGGCGAAGTATAGTCCTACTAATTTAAGCACCAACGACAGATGGAGCGCCAAGCTTCCATATTCTTTACGTCATTACAACGCCCAACATCTTCCCACCATTCATAAATATGCCCTCTTAAAAATTAGTTTAGCAATGTTTTAAAATAATGGTCGATAGCCAGCACAATACCGGGTTCGGTTCTTTGAACTCAGAACGTCTTTGATTGTTAATAACATCATATCGAACCATATATTATACTG
>NW_026732805.1:77500-80000 GCF_028476545.2 Physella acuta
GAGGACGCACCATGACGTCACCGCCTGATTGAACTTAGTAAACGACTATAGTACATAACTTATTCATAGCCTTTGGAACTCACGCGAACGTAGATACCATAGCGTACACCGGAAGGCCCGGGGCGCCAAATAGCACCCTGTCGGGGTGCCGGAGGACGCCCGGATTTGATTCACTTAAAGACTATAGTAACCTTTCTTATCCATTGTCTATCGCACTGTTCAAAACAAAATTATGCAGCATAGCGCTCACATGATAGCCCAGGGTGCCAAATCGAACCGTGCAAGGGCGCCGGCGGACGCGCCTTTTTCAATTTAGTGAACAAAAATGATAATACTCCAAGCTTATCCGTAAATGGAAAGAAATAAACATATATGATTTGTAGGACCTGGCTTATTAAATGTTATTGATTTAAAAAAAAAAAACAACTATTGAACAGTATGTTCAGTGTATAGAATAAATAAAAGGCAGTGTTAAAAATACCTAACGACATTGCACTTAATCAATCCCCGCTAATTATGTAATTATTTTTTTTTCTTAACACCAAAAACAAAGTAATAAAATGTAAATTCTTTCTTCTTAAGAATTTTTTTTATTAAAGGGAAGTAACTGTGCAGTCAATACATCTCCGACACAATTTTAGAAATTTTATAAACGTCGATACACTTTTTAAAAATTTTATGTCGCGTTCATAATTGAAAATTATTCTTCTAAGTAAATATAGTGAAAATTGTTTTTAAAGACTTTCAATGGTAATTTTTTGACTCATAAATTTAGACTATGAGCACGATAAAAAATCTAACACTTAAATCCATAGAAGTGTCAACGACAAACTTTTTTGCCACACGTTACAGAACTGAGCTTTATATATTAGATATATATATATATATATATATATATATATATATATATATATATATATATACATATATATATACATATATATATATACATATATATACATATATATAATGACATAAACCTAGACATATCGCATATTATTACCGTACGTTTTAATAAAGAAACTATTATTTAAAAACTAATTTAAATTCGCCCACACATTCAGTATATACCCAAATTGAGCCGAGCGATAACAGAGCCCCCTCGTCAACTAAATTCAAAGGTGGAGTAGAGTACATGTGGAGTTAACCCCCGGCAAACTGTTGTATGTTATCAATAGCCTTATTTTTGCTGGTTTGCTTGCCTATGCCGAAGTAATATATGGGTATGTTTGTAATGCCACACTTTGCATATACTAACTACCCTTGACGACATATGCGCCTACACTGTAAGTCGTACGGGGCAGGTAAGGGGTGGGGTCATATGAACTCATCCTGGGAATAAGAACCTTCTAATTAGTACTTAGAAAAGAAACAACTGATCAATACAACTAATTAGGTCGTGGGAATTCTTACTTTACTTTTTTTTTTTTTAACTTTAGCCTCTCTTTCGGTCAAGAGAAATGACAGTGAAAAACACAAATTACTGAGAGAGAACATGTTTCGTTCGTTTTGTCTTCTTTTTAGGCCGTGTACTATAAAAACAAAATCTTTAAATCGATGCAAAAAAAAATAAGAAATTTCTATTTAAGGAAATTTATTTATAATTTTGTAAAAAGCCGTGAAATTTCAAAATATTTTTAAAATTAAATTTTAATTGGATATTAGAAAATCAAGACTACAATTTTGTGTGCCGTAGCCTCTATTTCCAGTAAATATTTCGTTTCATGGAGCTTGAATGTGTTTTTTTTACGTATGGTTTCCGGTTTATTATATACTGTACACAAAATCAATCTTTTACCGGAAGTACCCAAGATATGCGGGGCAGATGAAGTAGAGTTCATCTGTTTCAATTACCTCGGCATTTGAAGGGATAATTGTGATCAACACTATGCTCAGCCGCCCTGGTTTCCTTAACAGAGATAGGTACCCATCAGACTCGAACCCTTGATTTGAACTCGAGACTAACGGGTTAGCAGTCGTATGCTCTAACATCCGACCACTACGTTCCCTGTAATTTGACCCCCCCCCCCCCATTATTTATGTAACCTAACGTCTGCTAGTCCTACATTATGTTTATACTAAGATGTGGAAAGAGAAAAAAAAACACAATTTTTGGGTTTTTAATTTAAATAATTTTTTTGTTATTAAAATAATCATAACAACAATTCTGTAGAAATTCAGTAAAAAAAAACACATACTTAAGTTTTTTAACCATATGTTTTAATAACACACATTTTAAAAATAATTGTTCTTTAATTTCTGTGGGAGGGGGGGGTTGTCGATGCCGTTACTAAACAGAAATTTTCGTATAATCATTGAGAATTACAGTACGTTTATTTACTTTCAAAATTACAAACCTTTTAGTGACGATGGAGAATTATTTAAACACTATTACACACTGTAACCAGACTTGCAATTTTTAAAATAATATTTTTTAAAAAGTTTTTCAATTATGTTGTCGAAATTTATTTGGTCTGTATTTTAGCAAGAATGTATGTAG
>NW_026732805.1:82500-157500 GCF_028476545.2 Physella acuta
AATCAATATCCTAACTAATAATCAAATCACAATCAATATCATAACTAATAATCAAATCACAATCAATATCTTAACTAATAATCAAATCACAATCAATATCCTAACTAATAATCAAATCACAATCAATATCATAACTAATAATCAAATCACAATCAATATCCTAACTAATAATCAAATCACAATCAATATCCTGCCCAACAATAAAATAACAATTTATATATTGACCAACAATCATATCACAGTCTATAGCCTCACCTACAATCAAATCACAATCTATATCTTGACCAACAAATCAAAATCAATATCCTGACTAACAAGCAAGTTACACATTTTCGCATTTTAGATCGGAGTCCTAACCTCACTATACAACAATCCAGCCAAATATCCGTACATGTTTTACATCTTTCCGCAAGAAAATATTATTGAATCAAACTACCCCACCGATCAATGAGAAACGGGAAAATCACCCCAAACACAATTACCATTTATTTGTACAATACAGAAAACTCCCAGAAACCAGATCCCATATTTGGTCTGGTCCTTCTTGAGAAGCTGCCAATTTTTTTTATCGTGTTACGGACTTTAGAATTATTGAGTGTGGACTTGCTAGAACACGGGTGATGAATTCCTGAACTGATGTCATTTGCATGTCGTTTCCGATTGTCTATTCATTGGAATTACCCTTTGAATACCATGCTTCTCTTCTTTTTTTTTCGACGGAATTCAAAACGTAAAACAGCGATACAGCTAGTTAAAATAAAAGATTTTAATTAGGCTTTGATTGATTACGATAATGCTCAGAGCTATGGAAATTATATCTCACAATTTGAAAATTGAAATGGAGCGTTTGTTTAGTTGAAAAGATAATCATACGATTTGTGGCTGTAAAAATAGAATGATTGAATATGGATACGAACGAAATGAAGGTCTGCGTTGACTTTTTGAAATTTGTAATTCTCTGAGATGGAGAGCATTCTGTCTGTGAAATTATGATTCTCATTTTCAACAAATATATTTGCTTTTATAAACAATTCACACTAATATATTTGTTTTTGTAAACATTACACACTAATATATTTCTGTTTGTAAACAATACACACTAATATATTTGTTTTTGTAAACAATACACACTAATATATTTGTTTTTGTAAACAAAACACACTAATATATTTGTTTTTGTAAACAATACACACCAATATATTTGCTTTTGTTGACAACACTCACTAATATATTTGTTTTTGTAAACGATTCATATGAGTACATTTATTTGTGTAAAAGATGGATATGTTGAATAAAAAGAATATGTTTTCATGCAATGTGACAAATCGCTCGATTTTCGAGAAAACTATACAGTAATACGTTCTTTGAATATGCTGCTTTAGGAGAATTTGATATAAAAAGATCAGATTCTGAAAATTTTTGATAAACTGGGGATAAAGTACAATTTCTGGTTACCAGAAATCTTACAAAAGTTTATAGAATCCTTTGTATAATGTATAACACATATGTATTAGGAGCAGATTGCGTTTGCGCTGTCTATTTATACACAAACGAGCAATAATGTTTGTTGCAGGACATACTTTTAAAATACAAAACACAAATATTTAAATCTAAAATTAATTTTTTAAATTTTGTTTCATTTTTCCTGTAACTCTTCTTGGCTTGTTTTGTGTTCGGTATTTCTTTAATTATCAGCGAGTTAACTGAGCCAATCATTACATAAGATACATTTGCTTCCGTGCAGTCAACGTAAGATGAATATAAAACACTGAACGCGCTCGTTGTGTGTGTTGTATATGCTAGTGAAGTTGGTGCTGTTGATTACATAGTAAGTAGTTAAACTGGTATTGAGTTGTTTTGGGAATTAGTTCTTCATACAATTTCATATTGCATAAATAGGGGAATTTAAGAATCACAGAGAATGCCTCGTTTTGATTAGTCAGAGTACGAATAGCCTTCTGAGGGCTATTTGTAGTGAACTGCAATAGCCCCAGCCTTTGGGAATTACTCTTTTAACCTTAGTTTTTATCAAAGATCTGTGGTAAAGATTCCTCTTTAGACCTAGTGATCCATTTGTCAGATGATGTGAAGTTCATAAGTTTCTTGACCACGGGATGTGAAGGGAACATGAGCTCAGCTCTATACCCAGCCGCCTTTACTTTCCTTGACGTGAGTAAGTTACCCATCAGAGCTGGGACGCTCCATTGACTTGAACTCGGATTCGAACTCGAGACATTCGGGTTAGCAGTCTGGCGCTCTACATCTAGGCCACCTCACATTTAAAAGATCTGTAGTACTCACCCCGAAAACGTCAAATAAGTGATGGCTGTTTAATAATTAAATATAAGGAGTCAATATAGTGCAATTGAAATAAATGGCCTTTATTAAGAGAACTTAAACGCAAGATGAACAGGAAATTTAAAAAATATAAATCAATAATCCTGTATTAGCATTACAGAGATCGGCTTTGAAATTTATCAAAGGCTTTTGTCGGTAATTATCTATCAAAGAACGTAGGAAACATTGAGAAAGTTATATGCTTATCAAGGCCACGACATGTTTCTATATTCATAACTCTATAATCTTTTCAACCGTCTTCAGCTACTGTAAAATACATCAATAAGCCAAATCAATATGCGCGCACAATTTCAAACATATACATGTCTGATCTGAAATCAGATTCTAAATTAAAAAACAGACATCACAGTCGCTGTTATGAATGAAATGATTACAATCTTGAACATAATGACAGATTATAATTTTATAAACAAAGAGAATACTGGCGATTTTATGAGAGAGATTATTTAACAGTCTAGCTTTAAAGATGAATAATTTTTTTATGAAGTATGTTTTTTAAACCCTAGGGTAAATAAATCGGGAGTGATCTCCCCTAAATTTTCTCGAATATTCTTTTATAAAAAAAACAGGGGATGGGAACTCGGGATATAGACATGAATTTTAATCCATTTTAAATACTTAAACTTTTAAAAATAGAATAAAATCTCGTAGAAAAAAGAATTGCACACTTGTGAACGCCAAATAAAACGTGCATAATAGTGCGGAATATTATTAGTTTTAATTTACATTCGTTTTATGAGAAATCGGAAATAGCGTAAATTAGTACTTTCAATCAACGGAAATTACTCAAAATTTGACAGAAAGCAGAGAATTAGATCTTTTACTTACATGTGAAATTTCATTTATCTATATGAAAAAGTACTCAAGTTATAGGCTTTTGAAAAATTCAAAGTAGAAAAAGTACCACTTCCGGTTATCGGAAATCGCTCAAATGTTTATCAGGATCTACGATTTTGATAAAATACTTAAATATGAAATTTCATCAACCTAGCTATAAGGGTACTCAAGTTATCGTGTTTACACACAGACACACACACACACACACACAGACATACGGACAGAATTGCAAAGTCCAGTTTTTACGACTAGATAACGCATAAAATGCCAAAATGTTTATATATTTGTATTTATAATTTTTGCCTGATTAAAATAAGTCCTGTATACTCCGGATGTGATGAAGGACTGAGGAGTAAAACGGTGAAAACTGTCAAAATTTCATGTTATTTTTGTGCACGATTACAATACTTTCTCTATACTTCGTATATACGAGAAAGTAAAAAAACAGATTTCATAAAGATAATCAGAATATGTGTTTTACAGATAAAATAAAGGAGATTTAGAAGTTGACCCATACACAATAATAGTGAAGTTAAAATCTTTGTTTGTACTGTCTACTGACATTACACAGCAAAGTCTTTAAAACGTGGGATGGCTTGGTCGAGTGGTTGAGCGTTGTTCGACTACAACCCGAACGTCCCGAGTTCGGTTCACGGTCCAAACTTAGAGCTGCGGGACGTCCATGAGTCCACTCAGCTATAATCGGTACCTGATTTACTTTAGGAAAAGCAAACGCGGCTGGGCATAGTGCAGACTACACCATCCCTTCATATGCCGTAGTCAAGAAACACGTCAACTCTACTTTATCTGCTTATTTATACTTAGGTTTAATTGAGAACTACTTAAAAAGAAATTAAATGGGAATTAATTTAAAGTTAGGGACTACAGTAAACCATGATTGTTTTACCCGAATCACGCAGCCATATTTGGCTAATATACAGCACTAAATGCCCTGGGTTTATATAGAACACTAAATGCCCTGGGTTTATATACAACACCAAATGCCCTGGATTTATATAAAGAGCACTAAATGCCCTGGGTTTATATACGACACTAAATGCCCTGGATTTATATAAAGAGCACTAAATGCCCTGGGTTTATATACGACACTAAATGCCCTGAATTTATATACAACACTAAACGCCCTGGGTTTATATACAACACTAAATGCCCTAGGTTTATATACAACACTAAATGCCCTGGGTTTATGTACAACATTCAATGCCCTGGGTTTATATACAACACTAAATGCCCTGAGTTTATACACAACACTAAATGCCCTTGGTTTATACCCAACACTAAATGCCCTAGGTTTAAAAAAAACAATGATAAAATTGGACCATTTAGTGTTTAGACTAACATTTATAATTACGACTAGGCATACTGCCTAGCTTCGCTTAGGTTTTTAAAAAACATTTGAGAATTTGAATACTTAATTATTTAGCGATGGATTGGGTGTGGAGTGCTTTTATAAGTTGAATTTAAACAGTAATGCTAACTTTAGAAAAAAATGTTTTTGTTCGTCATGTATATTTAGTGCAAAGAGAATTTTCGGAAAGTACGCAATGTATAACTAAAATGGAATTAGAACTACACAGGTTTCATGAACAGTATATCTCATAGTTTATGTTACATTGCCTTTTGAAATTAATTAATTAATTTAATTAGGATACTTAACTAAATTAACAACTTAATTTTGTACTAAAACAAATGCTATACTTCGTCATTTTCTGTTTCTGTTTAAAATAGTATACAATTATTTGAAAAATAATAATTTTAAAAACGTTACCTCCCTTGAAAACTGAACGTATGACGTATGTCATTGTTTACTTATATTGTTTGTTTATATAAGAAATTACGTTATATGAACATATTTAACGACTATAATGGCTGTTTCCGACGGGAATAAAGTTTTTTTTTGTTACCCTCCAGGGTCGGTCTACGACGTCACATAATATTAAGGGGATCGTTCGTCAATTTATTTATATATATATATATATCTCATATAATGAGAATTTCACTCAAGACCATCTTTTAGCCCTCGTCGAGGGCTTTGAGTCTGACCAACAGTTTTTCCATACGGCCTAGTCATCTATAGTAGTGTATGCAAAAACTTAGCATGATGTACAGACATTAAGTAACCTAAAAATTGTGTTAAAATTTCCCTGTTTTTCCCCTAAAATACAAAGATTATATAGGGAAATACAACTGGTCAGTTTTGACCCCTTTACGAAGTTTTCCCAGATATGCCGAGTTTTTTGTGACACCCCAAGGTGTTCTCCTACCACCTCACAAAATTTCAAGGGGGGTCGTCGGAGGAATTTTTTTTTCGTAATAGAGCTCATATAAAGAGAATTTCACTCGCGGTCACGTTTTAGCCCTCGTCGAGGGCTTTGAGTGTAACCGACAGTTTTCCCTAAAGGTCAAGCCATTGACCTAGGAGCATGCAAAAAATTAGCCAGATATACTGAGCTTAAGTACCCTAAAGTCTGCGTTGAAATGACCCTCTGTTTTTACCATAAAATACAAAGATTATATAGGGAAATACAACTGGTCAGTTTTGACCGCTTTACATAGTTTTCCCAGATATGCCGAGTTTTTTGTGACACCCCAAGGTGTTCTCCTACCACCTCACAAAATATCAAGGGGGGTCGTCGGAGGAAATTTGTTTTCGTAATAGAGCTCATATAAAGAGAATTTCACTCGCGGTCACTTTTTAGCCATCGTCGAGGGCTTTGAGTGTAACCGACAGTTTTCCCTAAAGGTCAATCCATTGACCTAGGAGCATGCAAAAAAAAATAGTCAGATATACTGAGCTTAAGTACCCTAAAGTCTGCGTTGAAAAGGCCCTCTGTTTTTCCCATAAAATACAAAGATTATATAGGGAAATACAACTGGTCAGTTTTGACCCCTTTACGAAGTTTTCCCAGATATGCCGAGTTTTTTGTGACACCCCAAGGTGTTCTCCTACCACCTCACAAAATTTCAAGGGGGGTCGTCGGAGGAATTTTTTTTTCGTAATAGAGCTCATATAAAGAGAATTTCACTCGCGGTCACTTTTTAGCCCTCGTCGAGGGCTTTGAGTCGAACCGACAGTTTTTCCTAAAGGTCAAGCCATTGACCTAGGAGTATGCAAAAAATTAGTCAGATATACTGAGTTTAAGTACCCTAAAGTCTGCGTTGAAATGACCCTCTGTTTTTCCCATAAAATACAAAGATTATATAGGGAAATACAACTGGTCAGTTTTGACCCCTTTACGAAGTTTTCCCAGATATGCCGAGTTTTTTGTGACACCCCAAGGTGTTCTCCTACCACCTCACAAAATTTCAAGGGGGGTCGTCGGAGGAATTTTTTTTTCGTAATAGAGCTCATATAAAGAGAATTTCACTCGCGGTCACTTTTTAGCCCTCGTCGAGGGCTTTGAGTCGAACCGACAGTTTTTCCTAAAGGTCAAGCCATTGACCTAAGAGCGTGCAAAAAATTAGCCAGATATAAAGAGCTTAAGTACCCTAAAGTCTGCGTTGAAATGACCCTCTGTTTTTCCCATAAAATACAAAGATTATATAGAGAAATACAACTGGTCAGTTTTGACCCCTTTACGAAGTTTTCCCAGATATGCCGAGTTTTTTGTGACACCCCAAGGTGTTCTCCTACCACCTCACAAAATTTCAAGGGGGGTCGTCGGAGGAATTTTTTTTTCGTAATAGAGCTCATATAAAGAGAATTTCACTCGCGGTCACGTTTTAGCCCTCGTCGAGGGCTTTGAGTGTAACCGACAGTTTTCCCTAAAGTTCAAGCCATTTACCTATAAGCATGCCAAAACTGAGCCAGATGTAAAGAGGGTAAGTGCCATAAAATCCGTTTTGAAATGACCCTCTGTTTTCCCCATAAAATACAAAGATTATATAGGGAAATACAACTGGTCAGTTTTGACCCCTTTACGAAGTTTTCCCAGATATGCCGAGTTTTTTGTGACACCCCAAGGTGTTCTCCTACCACCTCACAAAATTTCAAGGGGGGTCGTCGGAGGAATTTTTTTTTCGTAATAGAGCTCATATAAAGAGAATTTCACTCGCGGTCACTTTTTAGCCCTCGTCGAGAGCTTTGAGTCAAACCGACAGTTTTTCCTAAAGGTCAAGCCATTGACCTAGGAGTATGCAAAAAATTAGTCAGATATACTGAGTTTAAGTACCCTAAAGTCTGCGTTGAAATGACCCTCTGTTTTCCCCATAAAATACAAAGATTATATAGGGAAATACAACTGGTCAGTTTTGACCCCTTTACGAAGTTTTCCCAGATATGCCGAGTTTTTTGTGACACCCCAAGGTGTTCTCCTACCACCTCACAAAATTTCAAGGGGGGTCGTCGGAGGAATTTTTTTTTCGTAATAGAGCTCATATAAAGAGAATTTCACTCGCGGTCACGTTTTAGCCCTCGTCGAGGGCTTTGAGTGTAACCGACAGTTTTCCCTAAAGTTCAAGCCATTTACCTATAAGCATGCCAAAACTGAGCCAGATGTAAAGAGGGTAAGTGCCATAAAATCCGTTTTGAAATGACCCTCTGTTTTCCCCATAAAATACAAAGATTATATAGGGAAATACGACTGATCAGTTTTGACCCATTTCCCGATTTTTCCCGGACATGGCGAGTTTTTTGTGACACCCCAAGGCATTCTCCTACCACCTCACAAAATATCAAGGGGGGTCGTCGGAGGAATTTTTTTTCGTAATAGAGCTCATATAAAGAGAATTTCACTCGCGGTCACGTTTTAGCCCTCGTCGAGGGCTTTAAGTGTAACCGACAGTTTTCCCTAAAGTTCAAGCCATTTACCTATAAGCATGCCAAAACTGAGCCAGATGTAAAGAGGGTAAGTGCCATAAAATCCGTTTTGAAATGACCCTCTGTTTTCCCCATAAAATACAAAGATTATATAGGGAAATACGACTGGTCAGTTTTGACCCATTTCCCGATTTTTCCCGGACATGCCGAGTTTTTTGTGACACCCCAAGGTGTTCTCCTACCACCTCACAAAATTTCAAGGGGGGTCGTCGGAGGAATTTTTTTTTCGTAATATAGCCCATATAAGGCGCCGGTCAGTCGAGGTCAGTTTTGTCCCCCTCTCCGTAGACTTTTTGCCGAACCGTCACCGGCCATCGTGTTCTATCGCCATAAGGCACTTTCGTGCCAAATTTGACGCGCCTACGGCGCCGGGAAGTGCCCTATCGGGCACCCGACCACTTTGCTTTATATATAGACTAGGCATACTGCCTAGCTTCGCTTAGGTTTTCAAAAACATTTGATAATTTGAATACTAATTATTTGGTGATGGATGAGGTATGGAGTGCTTAAATTTAAACTGTAATGCTAAGTTAAGAGAAGCTGTATGTTGTTTCACATCCGCTTGCAGTGAAAATATAAAAAGTACACAATTTATAAATAAAATAAAATTAGAAATACAGAGGTTCTATTAACAGTATATCTCATAATTTATATTACATTGACTTTTAAAATAATTTTATTTATTTAATTAATATACATAGCTTAATTAACAACTAATCTTTTTCTAAAACAAATACTATACTTTGTCGTTTTCTGTTTTTGTTTTAAAAAGTGAACAATTATTTGAAAAATAATTATTTTAAAAAGTTACCTCCCTTGAAAATGGACCAAATGACGTATGACTTTGTTTACATTTTTTTTTAAACAAACAGTTACTATGCTTATATAAGAAAATATGATATATGAACATATTTGACGACTACAATGGCTTTTTCCGACGGGAATAACGTTTTTTTGTTACCCTCGAGGGTCGGTCTACGACCTCAAATAATATTAATGATCGTTCGTCAATTTATTTATATATTATCTCATATAAGGAGAATTTCACTCGCGGTCATCTTTTAGCCCTGGTCGAGGGCTTTGAGTCTGACCAACAGTTTTTCCATACGGCCTAGTCATCTATAGAAGTGTATGCAAAACATTAGCATGATGTACAGAGGTTAAGTAACCTAAAACTTACGTTGAAAATTCCCTGTTTTTCCCATAAAATACAAAGTTTATATAGTGAAAAACAACTGGTCAGTTTTGACCCCTTTACAAAGTTTTCCCAGATATTCCGAGTTTTTTGTGACACCCCAAGGCGTTCTCCTACCACCTCACAAAATATCAAGGGTGGTCGTCGGAGGAAATTTTTTTTCGTAATAGATCTCATATAAAGAGAATTTCACTCGCGGTCAGATTTTAGCCCTCGTCGAGGGCTTTGAGTCAAACCGACAGTTTTCCCTAAAGGTCAAGCCATTTACCTAAATGTATGCCAAACATTAGCCAGATATACTGAGATTAAGTACCCTAAAGTCTGCGTTGAAATGACCCTCTGTTTTTCCCATAAAATACAAAGATTATATAGGGAAATACGACTGGTCAGTTTTGACCCCTTTACGAAGTTTTCCCAGATATGCCGAGTTTTTTGTGACACCCCAAGGCGTTCTCCTACCACCTCACAAAATATCAAGGGGGGTCGTCGGAGGAAATTTTTTTTCGTAATAGATCTCATATAAAGAGAATTTCACTCGCGGTCAGATTTTAGCCCTCGTCGAGGGCTTTGAGTCAAACCGACAGTTTTCCCTAAAGGTCAAGCCATTTACCTAAACGTATGCAAAACATTAGCCAGATATACTGAGTTTAAGTACCCTAAAGTCTGCGTTGAGATGACCCTCTGTTTTTCCCATAAAATACAAAGATTATATAGGGAAATACGACTGGTCAGTTTTGACCCCTTTACGAAGTTTTCCCAGATATGCCGAGTTTTTTGTGACACCCCAAGGCGTTCTCCTACCACCTCACAAAATATCAAGGGGGGTCGTCGGAGGAAATTTTTTTTCGTAATATAGCTCATATAAAGAGAATTTCACTCGCGGTCAGATTTTAGCCCTCGTCGAGGGCTTTGAGTCAAACCGACAGTTTTCCCTAAAGGTCAAGCCATTTACCTAAATGTATGCAAAACATTAGCCAGATATACTGAGTTTAAGTACCCTAAAGTCTGCGTTGAAATGACCCTCTGTTTTTCCCATAAAATACAAAGATTATATAGGGAAATACGACTGGTCAGTTTTGACCCCTTTACGAAGTTTTCCCAGATATGCCGAGTTTTTTGTGACACCCCAAGGCGTTCTCCTACCACCTCACAAAATTTCAAGGGGGGTCGTCGGAGGAAATTTTTTTTCGTAATAGAGCTCATATAAAGAGAATTTCACTCGCGGTCAGATTTCAGCCCTCGTCGAGGGCTTTGAGTCAAACCGACAGTTTTCCCTAAAGGTCAAGCCATTTACCTAAATGTATGCCAAAAATTAGCCAGATATACTGAGTTTAAGTACCCTAAAGTCTGCGTTGAAATGACCCTCTGTTTTTCCCATAAAATACAAAGATTATATAGGGAAATACGACTGGTCAGTTTTGACCAATTTCCCGATTTTTCCCGGACATGGCGAGTTTTTTGTGACACCCCAAGGCGTTCTCCTACCACCTCACAAAATTTCAAGGGGGGTCGTCGGAGGAAATTTTTTTTCGTAATAGAGCTCATATAAAGAGAATTTCACTCGCGGTCACTTTTTAGCCCTCGTCGAGGGCTTTGAGTCAAACCGACAGGTCTGCCCTACGGTCAAGCCATTTACCTATAAACATGCCAAAAATTAGCCAGATGTAAACAGGGTAAGTGCCATAAAATCCGTTTTGAAATGACCCTCTGTTTTTCCCATAAAATACAAAGATTATATAGGGAAATACGACTGGTCAGTTTTGACCCATTTCCCGATTTTTCCCGGACATGGCGAGTTTTTTGTGACACCCCAAGGCGTTCTCCTACCACCTCACAAAATTTCAAGGGGGGTCGTCGGAGGAAATTTTTTTTCGTAATAGAGCTCATATAAAGAGAATTTCACTCGCGGTCAGATTTTAGCCCTCGTCGAGGGCTTTGAGTCAAACCGACAGTTTTCCCTAAAGGTCAAGCCATTTACCTAAATGTATGCCAAAAATTAGCCAGATATACTGAGTTTAAGTACCCTAAAGTCTGCGTTGAAATGACCCTCTGTTTTTCCCATAAAATACAAAGATTATATAGGGAAATACGACTGGTCAGTTTTGACCCCTTTACGAAGTTTTCCCAGATATGCCGAGTTTTTTGTGACACCCCAAGGCGTTCTCCTACCACCTCACAAAATTTCAAGGGGGGTCGTCGGAGGAAATTTTTTTTCGTAATAGAGCTCATATAAAGAGAATTTCACTCGCGGTCAGATTTCAGCCCTCGTCGAGGGCTTTGAGTCAAACCGACAGTTTTCCCTAAAGGTCAAGCCATTTACCTAAATGTATGCCAAAAATTAGCCAGATATACTGAGTTTAAGTACCCTAAAGTCTGCGTTGAAATGACCCTCTGTTTTTCCCATAAAATACAAAGATTATATAGGGAAATACGACTGGTCAGTTTTGACCAATTTCCCGATTTTTCCCGGACATGGCGAGTTTTTTGTGACACCCCAAGGCGTTCTCCTACCACCTCACAAAATTTCAAGGGGGGTCGTCGGAGGAAATTTTTTTTCGTAATATAGCCCATATAAGGCGCCGGTCAGTCGAGGTCAGTTTTGACCCCCTCCCCGTGGACTTTTCGGCCAACCGTCATTGCCCCTTGTGTTCTATCACCACAAGGCACCATCGTGCCAAATTTGACGCGCCTGCGGCGCCGGGAAGTGCCCTATCGGGCACTTGACCACTTTGCTTTATATATATAGATTTGTTTCCATCCACGGAGATATATATTGGGCTGTCGTACAGCCAAGTAAAAATTACAGTCATTAGCGACACTAACAAAAACAACGCTTTTTATGGTAATTACAACGTAGAAGTAACTCATGATCTATCAAAGTGACACTAAACATTACAGTGTTGAACTCAGGAGAGACTATAGGGTATTTTGAAAGGCATATTTGTTATTAGTATAGAGTCCTCTTTAGACCTAGCCGATCGATTTGGCAAATGAAGTAGAGTTCATATGTCTCTGTGTCCTCGACATTTAAAGGGCAGGTGTGGTCAGAATTTTTGCCAAGCCGTCTTTAATTTCCTTAACATGAGTTAGTACCCATCAGAGCTTGTTGGACTTAGGGGCGTTCTACTGACTTGGATTCGAACTCGAGATTTTCGGGTTAGCAGTCAATCGAGATTGGTTTTTAGTAAGGTTTTAAAAACTAGACGTGTCCACAAAGACTTATTTGTTATTTTTTTTTTAAATGTTCTTATTAATGAGTTCATTTAAAATTGTGAAGCTTTTGTTTCTCTTAGTAATTAGCATGGGCAATGTAACAAACACGATTGTTTGACCCTAGTCGATGACCCTAATGGCTGTTTTGTGTGCTTTTGTATGCAATATAATTAAACCGATTAATGATTCCTGTAGTTTAATCAAACATCGATCAACTTATGTTAATTATATATCCCCATGACAGCGGCGGCAGAAAACGAGAGAAAGTTGAGTCGTGAAATTGGAGTCACCATCTATCACCATCACAAGACTCGTCCAGACTCCCACGCCTAGCCGGCAACTGGCAACTACGGGAGATAAATAGCTGGTGGAATTACCTGGCCAGAGCAGACGTGTCTGTAGCGTATTTAAAACAGCTCGGAGCTTGAGAACATTGAGTAGCTTGCCCAAAGAGTAAAGAAGGTCGTCCAGAAGAAAATAGAATACACAAAAGTAAGTTTTCTTTTAATATTTTTATGTTAATTTATTATTTATATGTATTAAAGAAATAGATTAAAAGTAATTACCTATAATCCAGTTCGGCGCAGTTGTAAAAGTGAGTCTTAGATTGTGGCATGTATTCGATGGTAGGTCCCGTATTGGGGCATGTCTTTGAATATGGATCCCGTATTGGGGCATGTAAATGTGGGTCCCGTATTGGGGCATGTAAAAGTGGGTCCCTTCATTGGGGCATGTCTGTGAATGTGGGTTTTAGATTGGCGCATGTCTCTAAATGTGGGTACCGTATTGGGGCATGTATGTGAATGTGGGTCCCGTATAGGGCATGTCTGTGAATGGTGGTCCCGTATAGGGCATGTCTGTGAATGTGGGTCGCGTATTGGGGCATGTCTGTGAATGTGGGTCCCGTATGGGGCCATGTCTGTGAATGTGGGTCCCGTATTGGGGCACATCTGATATTGTGGGTCTTAGATTGGGGCGTGTGGGAGAATATGGGTCCCAGGTTGAGGAATATATGTGATTATGTGTTGCAGACTAAAGCGAACACGTACTTAAATGATCATAATGTCTTGAATTGTTGAAGCATACACGACGAAGCTTTAATTAAAAGCAGTACATTGTTTACTAGAGTTTTACTATCAATCAACCAACACATAATTAAGAGCTAATTAAGTATCGGTCTTAAGATGACGTTACGTCGTAGATTAAAAAAAGAGCCGAAAATAAACCCAAGACAGGAAACCAAAATGTATTGGCAGTAATTTTTTTTTAAATAATCATCTTTTTTAATAGTCTATTAGGCTGCCTAATTAATTGGTCGAATTTATTAGCGCGTGCATTTTATGATGGTGTTCATTAGTTTACCATTTTGACTGTTTTAGTAGTTTGGTTTCTAGAACGTTCCTCATCTTTATCACACAGTAATGATCAATCCTACGCGTGTTCTACCAATTAAGTTATGTACAAGCCACATAGCTTTCTGAGTTAGTATGTCCATTAATATGTTCGACAGCAAGACATTTAGAATGTCTTTCGTATCTCCGCTGTCTTTTATAAGGTAATTCGGTCTAACTATAATATATTTTTAATCAATCATTAAATCATCATTTAACCCTTATTGAGATCGTTGGGGCACAACAGTCGATTTTCTCATAATTATCCGCCAACTTTTTTTTGTCGTCTGCTTTTCTGAAATGTTCTGCAACGATCCAAACTTTGATGTCGTCCATCGAATGTCGTCTTTGCCTTCCCCTTCTTTTTCTCCCTCCTGACATAGTGCCTTGCATTATAGTTTTGGATAGGTCTTAGATTCTTGTGACATGCGCATACCATCTCACTTTTTTCTAGTTTTGACTATGTACTGCAGACTCTAAAAAAACTTATCTCATAAATGATTATTTCACAAACCACTTTATGTTATCTCTGTAAGAGATCCCTAGGAGTCTGCATCGATCACATCTACTCTATCATAAACCACCCCGTTCGTCCAAGAATTTGTTCAGGAATTCATCAATATTTCAGCAAGCAAAACCTGCTATTAACATGTGCCAATGCACTCTCTGACCAACACCTTTCTGTGATGGCACCACAATATCCACCATTCCACCCATCACTACATTCACATCTACGTCCTCTATAAATTATCAGCCCGTTCGTCCAATAATTTGTTCAGGAATTCATCAATATTTCAGCAAGCAAAACCTGCTATTAACATATTGTGTCAATGTACTCTTTGACCAACCAATTTCTACGACGGTACCGACGAATCAATTTAATTTTATTTGTTTTAATCTCCATAATGATTCAAAACGCAAATTTACTCCTTGTTAATTATTGGTGTGCACAGAAGAAGATCAATTTTTAGTCCAAGTGTTAGAAAAAAAAATCAATATTGTTTTGTTTTTTTATTCGAATAGTGCCTCTAGAAACAAATGTCTAACAAATTTTTACAGAAATAGGGAAAAAAGTTCTCATTAAGCGTACTAACAAATGTATTGATTGATAAACTAATCACAGTTTCAAGAGCTTCATAATTCAAAAATAATATTTGTACAAACTGCACTCAAATTGTATCTTCGATAGTAGGAAAAGTGTGAGAAATGTAAATGTCTGAGTATTTTGTGACAGTGTTAATAGCGGGCTGGCAATGTGAGATTTTATATTATTAAATCGTGGATTGTATCAGACTTTAGAACTAATGGAGTAGTTGTCTGAGGTTAGAGGCGTAGACAGGATTTTGTCAAGTCGATTTGTTCAAATTTCCTCCATATATATATATATAGTAGGCATGCTGCCCAGCTTCGCTTAGGCTTTCAAAAACATTGAGAATTTGAATGCTTAATTAATTCGCCCGAGGGTCGGTCTACGACCTCAGGAGTTATGAAGAGGTACCTACGTGGACAATTTTGCTTCATATATTATAGAGATTAGCAAATTGCATAGATAAACAAAGATTTCCAAAGTAGTTCCTTTCTTTATAGTCTAAAATAGGAAGATTCACATATAAAAAAAAAATTAGGTTTGCTTGGTGTGTCTCGATCCAGCACCACCTGTCTGGTATCAAGTACACTATCATCTCAGCTAATTAGGTACCTTATAAAATGTGGAGAATAAAAAAAGTGTTTAAAAAAATAACTTACACGAATATGCCTATTTTTTCAAATTATTTTTTTTACCCAAAATTAGCCAGTTTCATTGCTAAACAAACAAAGATTTCTATAAAATATTTAAGTCCTGAAAAAGTTTATTTATAGAAATTTATTTTTGGAATACATTCTACAGTAGATAGAGTCTAAATCTAGATCTAGAATGGATCTTAGCGACGTAGCGTCTAAGTGTAGTTTTTGCGTAGATTTAGATCTAGTCTAGATCTAGAATATCTAGATCTAGAATCCAAATAGATAAAATATTTTTTTAAGTTTAGGCCGAGAATATCGTATTGTGTAGCGTACATAGCTCTAAATTATATTTGAATGAAATAGTTCATTTTTTTTAAATTCTAAACTCGGAAGATGACGTCATCAGTTTTGTGCTCTTGTTTTAGTGTTTTAGTGTAAACAATAAGCGACGTCATTGTTAAATGCGTTCTTGTCCCAAGTTTATACACTTTTCCGGTTGCATAAATAATACTGTTTCTCTATATTCGAATACGCCTTAATTATTTATTTTTCTTCTTTAAATAAAATTGTGGTTATACATTTAAAACATCTAACATATTATTTTCAACAAAAGTCCGTAAAAAGTTCTCGATATATCGCTGTAGATTCTGATGTGATGTCCGGCGAAAATATTTTACGGACAGACAGAGAGAGAGAGAGAAGTGCGAACGTGGCCTATTATAGATTTAGATACATATATATATATGTATATATATATATATATATATATATATATATATATATATATATATATATATATATATATATATATAGTGTGTGTGTGTGTTTGTGTATGTGTATGTGTTAAGAACGCATAGCATACGTCTTATTTAATTTAAAAAATACTTGGGCTGAAATTTTTTATACTTTTAAATTTCATGGTGTTTGATTTAATGCATGAACCTATGCTATTTATGGGTTGTTCATGCTTGTAATTACGGTGACCAGGTTGAGCTTCCAATAGCTCAATAACTAGCTATAAAAATCCGAATTCAGTTTCGGGTTCTAAAGCCTTATGATGTCTACGAACATTTAAACTCGTTACAACTATAAACGACTAGACCGCGTTGACCAGGCAATCCTTTTATACGTCACGGTTATGACAAAGTGAATTATGTTTAATCCATACCAATAATATGAATATGATCTCACAGTTTTTTTAAAGAAAATCTTTTTACATTTTTTTTTAATTATTAAGTTTAAAAAAATCATTGGTGAATTATTTGATTTAATTTTTTGTATAAAAAGTATCTTTAAAAAAAAAAGATGAGTATTTTGCTTTTTAACAACATATGCGCCACTGTAAATTATAAAATATATAAGATTGTTTATTGTTTTGGTTAGGTCTGGAATTTACTTCCTCTGAAATTAATTTACTTTAGAATTCAAAGATCACTTAAAAAGCTAGAGCTTTGCCTAACCGGAACGGCAACTTTTGTGTTTTGTGTGTGTGTGTGTGTGTGTGTGTGTGTGTGTACCTGGTATAAATATTTGCCTGATAAAGAGGAAGCTGCGAAGTTCATGTTTTACAAACATAGAACTTAACGCACTGAGTCTATATAAACGTGTCGCCTGGACAATATGTTGAAATACATGAATTAGTGTCAAATTAATCTAGCACAAATTTATTGAAAGTTAATAAGGCAGACTTATTTTATAAAACAGGTAAACAAATTTAAACAAAAAAAAAACACACATTTTCTGGCTGATTTTATCTGACAGCATCGAATGACAAAACATTGGACTAGATTTGAAATTATCTTTGACACTGTTTTTAGACAGAAAAAAAAAACAACGGCTCATTTTACAAACAAAATCTCAAATTAAAAATGAGTTTTTTTTTGCTTCAAATTTTCAATTTATCATTTTTATTAACCTACATTTGTTTTATACAGATAATGTTATTTTAATAACAGTTTTAGTTTGACGTTTTCGTTCTGTAAATTAGTGAATGCAATTTACTAACATTTTGAAATCGTCTTAGATGATATGAGTTTTCCAAAGTAAATAAAATACTTAAAAAAAAACTTTTTAAAAAACCACGTTTTTCTTGTGGACTAAAAAGTAGAAAATAACTATTTACATACATTTGATGACAAAAAACGTGGGTACGTTCACCATCAAATTTCCCGACCCATCTGCCCGACCCACGTTTTTTGTCATCAAATGTATGTAAATAGTTATTTTCTACTTTTTAGTCCACAAGAAAAACGTGGTTTTTTAAAAAGTTTTTTTTTAAGTATTTTATTTTCTCCTTTTTAGTCCGTTGCTACACATGAAAAACGTGGTTTTTAAAAAAGTGTTTATAAATACACGGACTAAAAAAATCTTGAGCGACCAGGATTCGAACCTGGGTTGTCGCGGCCAAAACGCGAAGTACTAACCACTATACGATCACGGCCAGCGCGCTCACATCGATTGGGGCCGAAGTAACTGTGTCTATAGGCCTCCAGTCTTGTCGGTATCTTTAGAAATCATGTCCTCAATTTTATGGTCCTTGGGGCGTAATTAAATTAAGCTAATTACGGTCACTAATTGCTAGTTTTTATGATTGCATCTGAAATTGTTAGGCGAAAGTAACCTGCATGCCAAATTTCAGAACTATAGAACAATCAGAAGTGGGCTAATTTTCGATGTCAATTTTAACAACAAACACATCCACGCGAAGCTGAGTTAATAAAAACGTGTTAAAAAAATAGATTTAGCCTGCTGGCATATCTAAGGGAAATAAAACGTTAAAACCTGAAAGCATTATACACTACACACACACACACAAACAAACATATATATATATATATATATATATATATATATATATATATATATATATATATATATATATATATATATATATATATATATATATATATATATATATATTCATATATTTTGTTTGGTGTGCCGCTTCCAATACCTCCCCAAAGGTGGACGGTCTTGCTATATTTGGTTCTAAAATGTGTTATCCTTAGATGATCTGCCCTGCAGTAATTAAAAATGTTTAGTCCTAAGATATGTTTGTCTGTGACATTTTGTACCAAGATATTTAGTCCTAAGATATATTTTATATGTTGTTGTCCTGATATATTTTTACGTGATATATGTTGTCAGCACATAGAAAGTTATAGACGGTTTTTTCAGACTTTTGGGGAGAGGGTGTTGACTAAATATCCCGGGGACAGGGGGGTGGGGAGGGGGGGGGGGGGGCAATAGTAAAAGTATATATTTGCTGCTATATAAATTACAATTTCGTTCCGGGATAGGGAGAGTGGGGGGGGGGGGGGGTTGGCGGAACACGTTATATTGTAAAGGCTGCCCCAGGAGAGACGAAATGATGCCAGAAAGAAACATTGATGACATTTACCACCCATGCTATCCAAATTTTTATACCCACCCCCTAGACCCCCCCTCACCCCACTCTATCCAAACTTTTATAACCACCCTTTGACCCCCCTACACACACAACAAACACACCCACTCTATCCAAACTTTTACAACCATCCCCCTTTTCATCCCCAGGGAGAAAAAAAAGTTACTTGTTAATCCTCCCTTGCGTCGCAGTTTAAAATTAACGAATTAGCCGTTAATTTTCTCCATGCCCGAGCCCGGGCTATGTCATTATTGTTTGGACGTGCCCTGGACAAAAATCAGCCCACGCCTGGCCACCGGGCCAGATTGTAATGGAGTTGTTGTTTTTTTTTAAACAATTCATTCACTACAGAAACGTCGCTATAGTTTGTTCGCCAAATCTTTTACATTGAAACAAAAATATTGTTTTCGTTGATTAAGTTAATTAAATCAAGATTTAGTTTAACAAAAAGACTTTTTTATTAATTTTTTTTGTTTTATTTTGCAACGAGTAAGGATTTCACAATTTCGTGAGTTCAAAAAGATCGCGTTTAGTCTTCTCATCCAAGACTGTAACCCCAGGAGTACTAAATTTAGATATGTCCCAGCATTCCTTCCGGTGGGTTGGGCAGACGATCAACATGGCTGATCAGACAGGACGTGACGTAGAAGCATCGACAGCTGTCCGTGAGGTCATGTCTCTATTGTGTTAAAGGTCTAGAACTTGTGTTTAGATTGACACACTAACCTAAAATGGAAGTGGTGGGATCATTTAACTTACATTCTATTTTTAGCCTAAAGAGGAAGTCGTGGTAACATTTGTACATTCTATTTTTAACCTAAAACTTCGTTACACATATTTTTTTTTTAAATTTGCATCTGTAAGTGCAAATTTAACTCAAGCTAAAAATAGATTCTACGTACCTATTGTGGGCAGCTGGTGCAAGTCTGTTGAAATAAAAGTAATTAATTTTGTAGAAGAGATTTTTTTTTAAAAGCATTATTTTTCCAAAATTTCTGGATAAACTCCAATTTACTAGAAAATGAATTTGTAAAATCATTATTAAAGTTTTAACATTAATATCGTTTTGCTTCTTTTTTGCAGCGTTGAAAATTAAAATTCTTTTTTTTTTTAAAACAAGGCTAGACTAAACGTTAAAGATTTTAAAGCAGGTGAAGCAGAGCATATCTGTTTCCGTAGACTTAGCTTGTGGAGGATTTACATTACAACCAGTCTAGTTGTTCTAGCTCGGAGTAGCCAAATGTTGAAATTTCCGACCCCCGAAGTTCCGACCCCCGGAATTCCTATCCTAAAATTCCGAATAATAATGTTTAACCCCGGAATTTCTTAACCCTCAATTCTAAATCAGAAGTTTCAACCACGGAAATTTCCACCCCCCCCCCACCCCCGGAATGTCCGCTATTTAGTCACCTTCCCAACGATTTTCGTTTTTTTTTTCCAACCCTACACCGTTTAATTAGCCCAACGAATTGACACGATCGAACGGTCAATAGTCGAACAAAGCCGTGGTCGAAATGTTCTGCTACGGTAATCCTGCGTTAGTTCGACGCCCCGTTCCTTAACCTCAACGTTGAAGATGTAATGGGCTAATTTACATAAACTCGGGCCTCTATTCGATTTTGTTTCAGCCGCCATCTTTACTCGAGCTTTATTAACCCTAACCTTAATTAAAACAGGAAGACGATTCTAGAAATACATTCCCCCGGGTCCTTGAGTGTCATGTCTTGTTTTTTATGTTATCCAATGACAGGCTAATGTCATTTTACGACAGGTAAATGTCATGTCATTGTAATAGAAGTGCACTCGTGACATTTTTTTTTTAATTTTTGCATTGTCCTGACATTAACTGACAAGATGGTTTGTTAATTTTTTGTTAATTAATATTGTTGTAGTAGTTATTTTTAAAAGCATTGTGTGTGTAGAACAAAGGCGATACTCCATACTTCGTTCATTCGATAAACAGAAATAACAGTGCATAAAAAGAGTACGCATTTTACGTAAAGAAACATAAGGAAATAGGAAAGACACCTGCAAGGAAATGTGTGCATTAAAAGACAAACATTATTAAAGGATAACTTTGCATTTAAAGACAAATTATTAAAGGAAAACTTTGCATTGAAGGAAAACCTATAACGCCGGTTAAGTTTTTATTGAGGCCGAAAAAAAAATAATCTAACGTACAGGCTAGAGATTCTGCTCACATTATAAAGCGTGTTAGATATTTTTTGGGGGGGAAATAATAAAATTTAATTAAGGAAATAAACTTAATTCTTTTGGAGCTGTTTGTGCGAACTGGATTTTCTTTTAAAATTTGTAATTGGTTTAATTAATTAGCATTCTAGACGGCGTCCTACTGTTAAATGTGATCTTACACAGTTTTACTGGTTTGAGCTGAGTTTTTTCAGGGGGGGGGGACCCCGGGGACTCCACCCCCTAATCTCGTGTACAGCCCCCCCCCCCCCCACCTCCCCCCTCCCAAACAAATTAGAATTCATACAGAAAATATATACTTTTACCAGTGACCGGCCCCCACATGCGCTACGGAAATTTTAGTCCCCCCCCCCCCCCCGAAATGTTCAAGTGCCACCGCGTAGAAAAATGTCTGAAAGAAACACTGGGTGTGAGTGCCGTAAAAAACTTACCGATGTAGAGCTTTTCCTTATTAAACTTTTTTTTATTTGATTTGAAGAAGGAAAAAAATATACATACAAATGTATTTGATATCCTACATTAGGATACAAGAGGATACATTTTGAAAAGTAGACTGTTAGTTTTCAAAGCATTTTTAAACATCTAAAATGGTTTATTCATCTCATAATCTTTTGCCGTTCGTGCTCAAGATATATATATATATATATATATATATATATATATATATATATATATATATATATATATATATATATATATATATATATATATATATATATATATATATATATATGTGCGTGTGTGTGTGCAGATGAAGTAGAGTTAATATGTTTCAATGACCTAAGCACACAAGGGGATACTGTAGTCAGCACTATATCAAGCCGTCTTTGTTTCCGTATCGTGTGTTAGGTACCCATTAGAGCTGGGTGGACTCAGGGACGTCCTACAGACCTAGCCCGGGATCCAAACTTGAGACTTAACGGTTAGCAATCGTGAGCTCTACTCTTTGACCACGCCGTCTCACTGCTTTATTGGTAAAAAGATCAGAAACAATCTTGCACGAAGTTTCTCCTTTCTTTGTTCGGCTTTCTTCTATGTATTTCTTGAATGCTTTATTTAGTCTAAATAATTAAAATATTTTTAGGAATCGTCGCACAGTATTTTTTATAATTTTGATATGTGTCTGTTAATGGGTTTGTAATTCGAGATTTTAAACAGTAAAAACAAACATTTTTTTAGGTTTAAGAAATCTTGAAAACAATATCTTGTGAATACACTTTAAAAAAAAATATAAAAATGGACAGAATTATTCTTAGCAAAATAATGGCTACTTAAAAAATCAATAGGCATAACAATAATATTTGTTTTGTATCAGATGATAATTGTGTAAGAATAAAATATTATGGTGCTTGTGTACTATTGATTTTTATTTTCTCGTATACCGAGTCGATAAAATATTGTTATCGTGCTGGATAATTTAGAGATAATTTGACAATTTTCACTGTTTTACAACCCCCTAAATTTTAAGTAATTTCTGGTTATCGGAAGTAGTACTTTTTTATACTTTCTATTTCACGGTTATACTGAAAGGGCTATTCCCCCTTATTATTATACAAGAATTTACGATGAAGTTTATGGGAGATTATTTGCACTTAATTAAGTGTGAGTTTTATTAATGATTTTGTGTGAGGTTTTAGGCCTAGAGTGAAAGTAAGAACATGTAAAACACGATAATATAGGCTACAGTTTGGTCCAATAATTGGTACATGCGTTAGTTGTAAACATGTCTTCTAGTTTCATCTAATGCTGAATACCTTTACAAATCTGAATACTATCAGATTTTCCGAAGCTAGCCTATCCAATACTGACAGATACTCAACGAAAAACCTAGTGACAATAAAACGCTAACACTCGCAGTGATAAACTTAGAATGAGAGACTAATCGGAACCTAACACGTCCAGTGTAATTTACTCGCTACACATGTCTAGTTAATTATGTTTGTTGTTTGTTTATTCGCCCCTGCCTTAAGCCCACCAGAGTTCTGTTTCTTGGATAATTTTGTTTACAGGTCAGTAATGAGCGAACGTCATCGACGCATTATTTCATTTAAGGTGCTAATTGACTTAAGCACCGACGCGCGTGAGTCTGTTAGACAGAGCATGCTTAGAGCGGGAGGTTAAGCGTGAACGGAATTGCAAAGACTCGTGTCTAAAATTAGACGCGGTTGTTTCCTTAAGGAAAAAAATCAGCCAATCATGTTCACGATGTCAGGTGACATTGTAAAGCTGCCGCTCGCATAAAATAAAGAACTAAAATGGTTCTTAAAGTTTGCTCCAGCTAGGGGAGGTGCGGCCGTACCGGGCAAATGCGGTAGAAAATGAGCTCATTTAAAGCTGCAGTCAAACAAACGGCCAGTTGGGTTTATTAAATTGAGTAATAATTTTCTATATCAATAGTGTGAAACTAAAATTTAAAAAAATTTGGTGGGGGTGGGGCGCAAAATTGAAAGCTCGTCCCGGGCGACTCAAGGGGTCGCTATGACTCTTCTTATTTCTTCATTATTCTTAATTTTAGTTCTGGAAGGAATTCCCTCCAATACAGTTGGTTAAGCGCCATATCGGCTGTAAACTTCGATTTCAGCCTGCTTTTTTTTAAAATTAGCTTCCATAGCCTTTGTCCACCCAATAACAAACCAAAGCCAGCAGTAGTTTGGTTTTGGAGTTGTCTCTCTAAGAAGAGCTGCTAGTTCCAGCTATCGAGACTCATTTGCCTGAGGATTCAAACTCGAGACTTTTCGGTTTAGAAATGATGAGCGTTACCGACTCCGATTTAGCTGTTGTCAAGTGATGAGTGTTGGTTTGGCTTGTTGTTTTCCTATGAAGCTACCAGCGAAGAAGCGCGAATTTTGTATTTCTGTTGCACACTGACATGTGCGGGATATCGTGAGCGGGCGTGCGGTGGTTGACCTGGCAAAATAAACACTAGAGCTTGGTCAACACAACTCATTGCTTTATTCATCTGAAGTCCAAAGGACATCGCAAAACCCATAGATCTGAAATCTCAAGGCATCGCCGATCCATCGATCGTACACCCCACGGCATCACGAACCACTAGATACTTAACCTCAGGGCATCATCAACCCCTAGATCCTACACCTCTGGGCATCACTAGCCCCTAGATCCTAAACCTCAGGGCATCATCAACCCCTAGATACTAAACCTCGGGGCATCACCAACCCCTAGATCCTAAACCTCAGGGCAACTTTCCCCTAGATACTAAACCTCAGGGCATTACCAACCCCTAAATAGTAAATCTCATGGTAACACTGACCTTTAAGGTTATCACACCCCTAGTCTACAAACTCAGGGCATCATTAACTCCTTAACAATCACGACAACTATCGAGGCGACATAAACAGACACATCACCAGAACCAACAGTTACTTGCCCCTTATAACATACAAACACACCAATAACACCGCAGTAAGTCTGGCCTCTGTTTAAAGATTTACATCAACTGCTTGCGAAATTCCTAACATTTTTATCTAACGTTGTCTACTATAGGGAGGTCGATGTTATTGTAATTTTCAAACAAATTTTGAATAAAACAAATATCAAAAACCTTTTATAATAATAGTTTTTTATGCACTGAAAATATCAAAATGAAAATAATTTGCTATCTTTAATAAACGCAGTAATCGTTAAAATATGTTGTAGATTTCATGAGCAACAGATGCTTTTACCACATGAAGGAACAATTTTTTTCAGTGAATTTAAAGACTTTTTATCATAACACTTTTAAAAGTAGGCTATGTTATATTTTTCACTTTTTATTAATTCGTTCTAAATAAAGTTGACACCACATAGCATGAGACAAAGAAAAAAATGCTTAAAACTGAACCTGTATATTGCGATCTCTAAAAGACAATCGTCTACTCCTCTTAGTCTTTGGCCGACGCAAAAAATCATCCAACCGTGGAAAAAGCAGTTCACCGCCGTTTGATCGAGAAATCCTATTAGTTAATACGAGCCGGCCCGCGGCATAGATACGCCGCTATTTAGTTGTTGTTTTTTTCTACTTTTCAGTAATTCATAATTTGTGAATTCGACAGTATCAACGCTGACACTGAAAATATTTCTTTAAAACACTATAAGTAGCTATATAATTATATATATAGATTGTTAAATTCTTTTAATTTAGTAATTTTTTAAAATAAAATTTGATGACTAGTTTAATGTCCAAATAGATTAAAAGCAGTTACTGTTGCTTTGTCGTGGGAGAAAGTGTAAGTGCAAAGTATGAACATCTTCTTCTTTTTTCTTCTTCGTTATTAAATTTAGTATTGGAAAGGACCCCTCTCCAACACAATTAAGGATATGTGTTAACTGGTTATTGAGGCCTTTGACTGCGATTTCAGCCTGCTTTTCTTTTTGGATTTGCTTCCATAGCTTTTGTCCAACGAAGAACACACTACAAGGCAGCAGTTGTTTGATTTTGGAGTTGTCTCTCCTAGAAGAGTGGCTGTGCCCAGCTAACGAGCCTCATCTGCCTGAGTGTTCGAATTCGAGACTTATCGGTTTAGCAACCTTGAGCTTTACCGACTCGACCACGCCGACCTTTAAAGTTTGAACGAAATCGCTGCATTAGAAGTGTGTTGAAATTGAGTTACAAGATTTGTCACAAACCCACGAACAGACATTGTAAACGAAACAAAAACGTGTAAAAAGTTAATTTTCAAGGACACTGGAACTTGGCATTAGACATGTCAATCACGTCAAGTGACACGCCTTCAATGTGTCAATCATCTCAAGAGACACACCTACTTGTCAGACACGCAATAGTGAGCATGGTAATTTAATTCAAATCTCTCACTACAAGAATATAGAATAGGTTGGCCATGCTACGTAATTCCAAGTCACAGAATCAAAACATTAATACATTCCCGTCCAAATTACAACAACAAAAAAATTGTTACGCAAAGAATTCTGAAAACGAAAATTGTATTATTATTGAAAAAAAAATCAATTTTATTTTCGCAATGAGGGCACTCTTGATTTTTCATGGTGGCTGACTTCACTCCCTTGAATTGGTCTCAGCGTTATGAAGCGTCCCCTTGCTAATCGTGTAATTAAAAAACAAGTTAATTAAAAAAGTCTAGTGACATTTGTGCGCAATTTCCTTATGTTATCTAAAAATAGCTCTGACGTATAATGTTGGGGTGCGTTCAAGCTAGAAGAACAATCGGTTTGTAGGTGTTTATGTAATTTTAAAATTTGTGACCGAACGAGAGAATATTTTTGAAAACTTTCTTCGGCAATATTGTTCTAAATTATGACAGGAAACGATTGGTACATGTTTCAAGTCGCTAAGTGGTCTGGTTGCCGAGATATGGGCCAAAAACTGCTTTTTTTCGAGATTTTTTGGCTTTTCTGGGAAATCCATGAAAGAAACCCGGAATTTTTATGGCCTATGTTCATCCTCGTAACTTGCTTAACATAATTGCTTTTGGAACTAGTCATCGATATTGCTTCGTTGAGGAGGAGATACGACTTAAAGCTGCGGACACACATTCATCCATCCATCCATCCATCCATCCATCCAGAAATGACGGGTTAATAAACGCAATTCTCCAGAATGGAAATTGCGCTAAAAATGGTTGACATGAAGCAACTCATTTCGTTGCATGCGGTAGTGTTCTTTTATAGAGGGGTAACAATTTTAACTTTAAAGACTTTCATTTTTAACAATAGGTCCACCTTTTGAAAGAGGTGGTAGAAATTTTAACAATAATGACCTTGTTTACAGGTCCTCATTTTAAAAGAAATCGTAGAAATTTTAACTTAAATGACCTTGGTTTTAAGGTCCACCTTTCATTGAGATGGTAGAAATTTTTACTTTAATGATCTATTTGCGGACAATAGATCCACCTTTTAAAAGAGGTGGTAGACGTTTTAACTTTAATGACCTTGTTTTTTAACATTAAATGAAGGTGGTCATGATTTTAATGTTAATGAATTTGTGGGCGTACACTGCAGCTAATTTAACGTGATGATAAAAAAATATGTCATTATAAAATTAATTAAGTAACAGTAGCGTTTTAATCAGTGTTTCTTCCAGACTTTTTTTCTCCGGGGAAGCACTTCAAATTTGCGGGGGTAGGGGGTTGAGGGGGGAAACTAAAATTTCCGGGGGTGGGAGGCGGCTAGTGTTAAAAGTATATATTTTCACTTTAAATTCCGTTTCGATCTGGGGGAGGGGGGGGGGGGCGGGGTATAGACTTTCTTGAGATGCCTTGAAGTGACTCTGGTTTTAATCACCATACACAAACGTTTGTTTAAGAAATTGAGTCTTATAACCTAGTCTAAGGAATCATCTTCTTCATTTCAAATGGTGCAGATAAAGTAGAGTTCATTTGTTTCTATGACTTTGACATATGAGGGGGTAATATGGTCAACACTAATTCTTTTGTTTCACTGGTTCAGAGGCTTCCTACTGTCGCACGTCCGAACCGGGATCCGAACTCGAGACCTTCGTGTTAGCAGCCAACCATTCTACTACTCGACCATGCAGCCCCCTCCCCCCGTGTATAGAATACACACAGGATATATGCAATTTTATTACTTAATTAAATGATGCAACAAAGACTAGCAATGGGAGGAGTGGATGTGGTCAGCTGGTAGCGATATATGGTCAAATCCAAAGTTACTTTTATGTTCCCTGACTCCGATACTGATCAAATCCTGGAATCAAACTCCCGAGATCCATGCCGTCACTTTTTGTGTTTTGCGACTCGACCACGAAATCATACACACATCACTTATTCCAACACCACTTCCCTCACACACCCATACACACACACATCATGTATTTCAACACAGTTTACCTCAAACACACACACCTACACATCATTTATTCCAACACCACTCCCCTCCACACACACACACATAATTTATTCCAACACCACTCCACTCACACACACACACATCACTTATTCCATCACCACTCCCCTCACACAAACACACACACATCATTTATTCCAAAAGGGTTCGGAGTGGTCTAGTCGGTAAAGCTCATGGTTGCTAAACCGAAAAGTCTCGAGTTCGAATCCTTGGGCAGATGAGGCTCGTTAGCTGGGGACAGCCACTCTTCTAGGAGAGACAACTCCAAAATTAAACAACTGCTGCCTTGTAGTTTGTTCTTGGTTGGACAAAGGCTATGGAAGCATATCCAAAAAGAAAAGCAGGCTAAAATCGGAGTCAATGGCCTCAATGGCGCATAACCAGTTGACACGTAACGCTTAATTGTGTTAAAAAAAAAGCTCATGGCAGATAAATCTCGATCCCCTTCAACACTAATAATTAAGAACGAAGAAGAAGAAGAAGAACGATTTATTCCAACACCACTACCCTCACACACATCATTTATTCCAACACCACTACTCTCACACACACACACACAAAATCACTCTAACGCATACACTCACAACTAATCTGACACAGAGACACACACACAAATTACGAATTAATATTTTAAAAAAAACAAATTTACGCCCCCACCCCTAACCCCGTCCAACACATACCCTTATGTCAAGCACACATCCGATTTTTTTAAGCGTCTGGGCTGATCAATCGCTAATTTGAAATGACAAGTGAAATTAATTACGGTAATTAAAGATCGCATTATAGAACAAAAATCTGCTACTGGAGCCTTGACTCCCCATAGGAGAGGTTGTGTTACCATAAGACATGGCTGCTGTAGATAGGAGAGGTTGTGTTATCATAAATTATGGCTGTTGTAGATAGGAGAGGTTGTGTTACCATAAGACATGACTGCTGTAGATAGGAGAGGTTGTGTTACCATAAATTATGGCTGTTGTAGATAGGAGAGGTTGTGTTACCATAAGACATGACTGCTGTAGATAGGAGAGGTTGTGTTACCATAAGACATGGCTGTTGTAGATAGGAGAGGTTGTGTTACCATAAGACATGACTGCTGTAGATAGGAGAGGTTGTGTTATCATAAATTATGGCTGTTGTAGATAGGAGAGGTTGTGTTACCATAAATTATGGCTGTTGTAGATAGGAGAGGTTGTGTTACCATAAATTATGGCTGTTGTAGATAGGAGAGGTTGTGTTACCATAAAACATGGCTGCCGTAGATAAACATACGTAGGTGTTATACTTGAATGACAACACCATAAAGGCTTTTTTAAAAATAGTGGTTAATGATAAGATGTTTGGGGTCGGCGTGGTTGAGTCGGTAAAGCCGAAAAGTTTCAAGTTCGAACCCTCGTTAGCTGGGGACAGCAACTCTTCTAGGAGGGACAACTCCAAAATCAAACAACTGCTGCCTTGTAGGTTGTTCTTGATTGGACAAAGGCTTTGGAAGCAAATCCAAAAAGAAAAGCAGGCTGAAATCAGAGTCAATGGCCTCAATGGCGCATAACCAGTTGACACGTATGCTTAATTGTGTTGGAGGGGATCCCTTCCAACACTAAAATTAAGAACGAAAAAGATGATGTTTCACAGTACAGAAATGGGTTTTGTACTTTATTTAAAATATAGATTTTAGAAAATCTTTCACTAGAGTTTTGGAATCCCAAAAGAGAGGTTGTGTTACCATAAGACATGGCTGCTATAGATAAACATACGTAGGTGTTATACTTTAATGACAACACAATAAATTATTTTTTTTTAATAATGGTTAATAATTTTAAGTTTTACAGTATTGAAACGGGTTTTGTACGCTATGTAAAATACAAATTTTAATAAAGCTTTTACTTGAGTTTGGAGTCCCCATAGAGAGTTCGAACATGGCTATAGAAAAAAAACATGCGTAGGTATTAGCCTTGAATGAGAACACAATAAACGCTTTTTTTAAAATAGTGGTTTTAAAGTATTGAATTGGGTTTTACAAATTTTAGAAAATCTTTTATTTGAGTTTGGAATCCCAAAAGAGAGTTTGTGTTAACATAAAACACGGCAGAAGTAAAAAAAAAAACCGGGAGTGATCTCCAATAAACTTTCTCGAATATTCTTATATAAAATAACAGGGGATGGGAACTCGGGCTACAGACATGATTTTTAATCCATTTTAAATACTTAAAGTTTTAAAAATATAATAAAATCTCGTAGACAAATTAATTGCACACCAAGTGAACGCCAAATAAAAAAGCGCATAATAGTGCGCAATATTATTAGTACTTTTAAAATTTACATTAGTTTTTTGAGAAATCGGAAGTAGCGTAAATTACTACTTCCAGTCAACGGAAATTACTCAAAATTTAACAGAAGGTAGAGAATTAGATCTTTTACTTACATGTGAAATTTCATTTATCTATCTGAAATAGTACTCAAGTTATAGGCTTTTGAAAAATTCAAAGTAGGAAAAGTACCACTTCCGGTTATCGGAAATCGCTCAAAAGTTGATATGGATCTACGATTTTGATAAAATACTTATATATGAAATTTCATCAACCTAGCTGTAACGGTACTCAAGTTATCGTGTTTACACACGGACAGACAGACAGACACACAGACAGACACACAGACAGACACACAGACATACGGACAAGATTGCAAAATTATGTTTTTCCGTATCAGTTAGATGTAAAACGTCGAGATTTGTAAAAATCTCGATTTTTTTTTTGCACGATTACAATACTTTCTCTATACTTCGTATATAAAGGGAAAGTAAAAACGTAGGTGTTATTCTTGAATGACAAAACAAGGTTTAGTTGTTTTTTAATAGTTAATACGATAACTTGAGTACTGTTACAGCTAGGTTGATGAAATTTCATATATAAGTGTTAAATCAAATTTGTAGTTCTGTAACAACTTTTCAGCGATTTCTGATAACCGGAAGTAGAACTTATTCTACTTTTATTTTTTCAAAAGCCTATAACTTGAGTACTGTTTCTGATAGATAAATGAAATTTCACATGTAAGTAAAATATCTAATTTTCTGCCTTCTTTCAAATTTTGAACAATTTCCGTTGACCTGGAGTAGTAAATTATGCTATTTCTAATTTCTCAAAAAACGCATGTGAATTTAAAAAGTACTAATAATATTTCGCATTATTATACACAGATAGTTTGGCGTTCACTTGGTGCGCAAATGTTTTTTCAACGAGATTCTATTTTATAAAGTTTAAGTAATTAAAAATGGATTAAACATCATGTCTATATCCCGAGTCACCATTCCCCGTAGTGTTATTTAAGAATATCCGAGAGAGCTTAGGGGAGGTCACTCCCACTTTATTTTTAATAGTGAATAAAGATCAGAGGAAGTCTGCTTATGTTTAGAGATTTTTGCAGGAAGTGTATCTAATACATATCGTTCTGACCTGTTTATATGTCCTATAGGCCTAACAGAAGATTTTAACATCGACTTTCATAGTTTTTTTTTTATCCACTTGAGAATTGTTGTATACACATTTGTTTTGTTGTTTTATTTAATTTCAGCAGAACGATAATCAATAAAGCTGTTACGTTTAATATGGATTGGTTAAGATAATTTAACCCTATTATATAAATGGTCACTGAATGTGGTTGTTAACCCTTTGTATACCACAGGTAACTAGCTTTTGTTTTAGTGTTAACCCTTTGTATATCGAAGGTTACCAAATAGTGGTCTTAACCCTTTGTATACCACAGGTTACCAAATGTTGGTGTTAACCCTTTTTATACCAAAAGTTCAACTAATGTAATTGTTAACCCTTTAATACCACAGGTTATCAAATGTTGGGGTTAACCCTTTAATACCACAGGTTACCAAATGTTGGTGTTAACCCTTTGTGTATCACGGGTCACCGAATACTGCTGGGGAAAATCGGGACGTTTTATTTCAATATAGAAAAAAAACGAAGACGTTGGCAAGCGTGCACGATTTACTTTCACGGGAATTTTTAGTGGGTTGACGAAAAACTAATTAAATTATTGTTAACCTCATCACACTTTTGATACGTTATTAAATCTGGTGATGGACTGATTTGAAAATTTTAAAAATGTTTGTTGTGTTAGTCAATAATATCTTTAATTTCAGTAACGATTGTCCATAATAATAGACTGAAGTTGATTCTCACCAAGATTAATTATTTGATTACGTTAAACACTCAGAGTTTTTTCCAGGCAACTCTTCAGGGCAGCCCCCCCCCCCCCCCCCCGCAGAATGTTTACCGCCCCTGAACAAAATGGAATTTATATAGAAAATCTATACATTTAACAGTGTCTACCCCCCCGAAGAAAGTCTACCACCCCTCACCCCCCCCCCCCCCCCCAGAAAATTTCAAGTCTCCCCCCCCCCCCATGGAGAAAAAAGTCTGGAAGAAACACTATAAACACTTTCAGCGGTGTGTCGTGAAATGTACGCTACATTATGTAGCTGTTTGCCTAAACTGTTTGTTCTAGTTCCCTTGTTGCCCTAAGTTATCCATAGATCACAACAATTACTACTAATTAAACTTAATTAACCCTATTTCACCTTACAAGCCCTTGTTCCTAACAGTTTTGTTTCTACAGTTCCAACTCATTTCGCTTATTCCCAATAGTTTACCTAATTCTCTTAAGCTACTTGCTGCTAATCCTAGTTCCCTCCTAATTCCTTTGGTTCCCATAATTTTCTCCGATTCCTTTAGTTCCCATAGTTGGTTTTTTTTCATTTATTTTTTCTCCAATTCCTCTAGTTCCCATACTTTTCTCCGATTCCTCTAGTTCCCATATTTTTTTCCGATTCCTCTAGTTTCCATACTTTTCTCCGATTCCTCTAGTTCCCATATTTTTTTCCAATTCCTCTAGTTCCCATATTTTTTTCCAATTCCTCTAGTTTCCATAATTTTCTCCGATTCCTTTACTTCCCATAATTGTCTCAAATTCCTCTAGTTCCCGTAATTTTCTCCGTTTCTTTTAATTCCCATAATTTTCTCCAATTCATCTAGTTCCCAATAGTTCCTTTCAGTTACCCTTATTTTTACTTCACTTATCAGTTAGACAACCATCGCCCCTAAAGGGTTTAGAAGCGCTGTGTTTACATACCACCCTGCTCGTGAATTACAGCACGGATACGCATGCGCATAGAACGGTCATGTGGTTTTTCATGTAAACATCGTTCTAGTATGCGTGTGACGATCAATGCTTTGAGCGAAGATGGATCGTAATAGCGTGTTGCGACTCATAGAGTGAGATGTATCTTTTTACCTAGATAGAGGGATTTTTTTTTACATGTGCGTGTTTGATTAGAGAGCCTTTACATCATTCTCAAACCCATCTAATGTATGTGTTTATCTGCTGATTATCATTAATGACAAAGCTTTTTCTAAAATTGGACGTCATTTCTTGGTTGTTTTTTTTTTCTAGTGGGTTTTAATGATAGTTTTAAATTTTTATCTGGCAACTTTGAGTTCAAATAATGTGTATAATTGTCTTTTCGCAATCTATTCTTTTAGACAGTAGCGTTATTGTTTTTTGTTTGAGATTTATATTTTTACGTGGATATAATAAAGGATCAATGCATATTAACGTTGTGTTATTTGTAAATTTTAATTGTGTGTTGTATGCATTTAATGATACTTTGATGATTTTATCAATTTACAAAGATGAATAGATTCCCTGTAGAAGATTAGAATTATTATTCTTTAGGTAAATTTCTTGATATAAAATTGATTTCAAAGATCAGTGATTTTCTTAGTAATTGTCGATATAGCGATAGAAAGATATCTTTGTAAAGTGATGTATATGTGTTTGTTTGTATGCATAGACTATGTGGCTATGCCCACAATTCGTCTTCAATCAATCAATCAATCAATCAATCAATCAATCAATCAATCAATTAATGAATCAATGAATGAATCAATCAATCAATCGATCAATCGATTAATCAATCAATCAATCAATCAATCAATCAATCAGTCAGTCAATCAATTAATCAATCAATCAATCAATCATATAATCTATCTATCGATCAATCCGTCAATCATTCAGTCAACCAATCAATCAATCAATCAATCAATCAATCAATGAATCAATGAATGAATGAATCAATCAATCGATTAATCAATCAATCAGTCGGTCAATCAATTAATCAATCAATCATATAATCTATCTATCGATCAATCCGTCAATCAACCAATCAATCAATCAATCAATCAGTCTATTAATCAATCTATCAAATAATCGATCTATCGACCAATCCTTACTTTTTTGCCTTCTGTCCCGGTCTTCTGGTGATGTAAGAAAGTCTGCATCTGATAGTCCAGTCCATTCCTTGATGTCCTACATCCAATGTCGTCTTTCTTACCTCCCCTGCTCCCTTGTGGCACCGAGCCCTGCATTCATGTTTTTAATACAATTTTTTTTCTCTCGCTAAGTAGGGTGGGGGTACGTGCTCTGCCCCCCCCCCCCCACCCTACCCCCTCGAAAAGCTGCCTGAAAGAAACAATGACTATCACTCATGTCGTATGTTAGTTTGTACGCTGGTTGTGTGGTTCAATCACCACATAAAACATATGTCTATTGTACGCAACAACAGTCTTGTATGTAATATTGCAAATATTTTTTTCCATCATCACATAAAGGCTATGTCTATTTTACGCCATTACAGTCATGTATGTTAGTTTGTACAGTGTATGCTTCTTTCCATCATCACATAAAGATTATGTCTATTTCACGGCATCAATATCGTGTATGTTAGCTTGCACATTGTTTCAATCATCATATACAGCCTATGTCTATTTCACAATATCTATGTCTTGTATGTTAGTTTGTACAATGTTTCAATCGTCACATAAAGCAGGGGCGTAGCGAGGGGGGGCGGGGGGTGCGGACCGCACCGGGTGACACCATTTAGGGGGGTGACACCAAGGCAAAAAATAGCAAAATATATAGAGAAAAACTCGAGGGGGGGGTGCAAATCGAAAGTTTGAGGGGGGGGGGGGTGCAAATCGAAAGTTTGAGGGGGGGGGGGGTGTGCAAATCGAAAATTTGAAAGTTTGTCCCTGGGAAGGGTCTCTATGCCTCTGGGGGGGGGGGGGGTGACACCATTAAGTGCCGCACCGGGTGTCACCCGACCTCGCTACGCTACTGACATAAAGATTATGTCTATTTATTGACAGCAGTATCGTCTATGTTACATTGTACAATGTTCCCATTTTCACATAAAGGCTATGCGTATTTCTCAACATTAATATTTTGTATGTTAGTTTGTACATTGTTTCCATCATCACATACAGGCTATGTCTATTTCACGACATCAATATTTCGTATGTTAGTTTGTACATTGTTTTCATCATCACATACAGCCTATGTCTATTTCACGGCATCAATGTTTGTACAATGTTTCCATCATCACATACAGCCTATGTCTATTTCAGTGACGTTACTAGCAGCCTGTCTTATGTTTGTGGCCGTGACGTCACTGTGCGAGCTGTGTATGGCAGCCAGCAAGCCAGGACACAAGAACAGCGCGCCCTTATCATTAGTAAGTCACGACAAGCCAAATCTATTTTAGAGACATTTTATTTTGGTCTAGAAAAGCCAATTTGGCAACTTAAATCATTTAGCTTATGTCAGTTTCTAATTAAATCTATTTAAGAGATATGTATTTTGGTCTGGGAAAAACCAATCTGGCAACACAAATCATGTTGCTCATGTCGGTATCTGACAACCCGGGAAACGTCCCCGAGCATTATGAGTCCAATAACAAACATAATTATAATTACAATTTAACTGTTTCTAAGATTATGTAATTACGCAATTAAATAATGCCATGTGTAAAAATCGTTAAAAGAGCATACATGTCTTTAAAAAGCAGTAACTGGTGCATTGTTATAACATTTTAGGGGGCGTATGGGTGCCGTATGTTTTACTGAATGGACATTTCTCCTTATAGGACAAAGGCTGGAATGGGACTAATGCCCGTATAGGACAAATGCCCGAATAAACGTTTGCCCGAACGGGATACATGTCGCAATGGGACACATGCCGGAATGGGACAAATGTCCAAATGGGACAAAAGTCCAAATGGGATAAATGTCCAAATGGGACAAATGTCCAAATGGGACAAATGTCCAAATGGGACAAATGTCCAAATGGGACAAATTGGACAAATGTCCAAATAAGACAAATGCCAGAAATGACGCTTGCCCGAATGGGACAAATGCCCGAATGGGACAAATGCCCGAATGGGACCAATGCCCGAATGGACTTTTCCTTGAATGGGACAAATGAGATTTGTCATTTTAGCCATTAGAATGAGGTGTCACATCTAGAAAAGGAATAAGTTAAGTCATTGGGATAGGGGTCACATCTAGGATCAGCATATTTCCAACCAACTCTGTGGGTCAGTTTGTTCTGAGCAGACATTGTTCCACAAATAGCAGACATGAATATATTATATGTAGGATCCATCACATTTATACCACGTCGTGGGGGAATAATTACAAGGGCAGATAACTAGCCCTCAACAACACGAGATTGTGGTTCTTTGTTTTTGACGTATGCACAAAGATTTAGCTAGAGATTGTATTCAAATAACATGCCTGCTTGAAGCATGTTCAATAAAAGTTTAAAAGCTGGATAGACAAAAATGATAAAAGCTGGATAGACAAAAACGTAGATTACAATAAAGATTGGCGTGTCTTGTTAGATTTTACATATTTACTATGACGTCATGTCTCCTTTGTTATCATTATCTGATCCAGTATTTAAGTTGCGGTGAGAAAAAATTTGTTAACTTTAAAATGAAAACGTTAAACTTTCTGGTACAAGTGTTAAACGATAAAACTCAATCGTTAAACCCCATGATTCGACTGTTAACCTAACACCCCTTTTTAAAAAAAAAGATTCTATTATCAGTCACGGGTATGAGAAATCAACCTCCCGACATTAAACCAAAGTTTTACAACATTCTATTCTGTATTGTCTAAGTTATCTTATTAACTAGGCAAATGTAACCTATTTTACTTGATGTTTGCAATTTAAAAAAATATATTCTTAAAAAAAACATACATTTTTGACACAAAACTCGAGATTTGTTAACATTTAAAAAATCGATACCATACTATTTTTTGGGTATAACGAAATTTTTGAATTCTATTTTCAGGTAAAAATCATGGATCACTTTAAACACCAAGGTAATCTTAGAACTCTTACAAAATTGCCATTTTATCTTTTAATTAAATCTATAAATTTTAGATATCTACATCTAGTTATCAAGGATTTCAGCGATACCTCGACGCCTTTACTTTAATTTTTTATTAAAATTTTTTTTATAAGCTTGGGTGTTTGAAGGGCTCGTATTGTGAGAGACGTATTTGATATCTCCGTGTTGATTAAAGAATTTAAAAGTAAATGGATTTTATATGTTTGGTAATGGATTTCATTGGTCGGGTTTAAAAAGATGACGAAAGAGGATAACTTTATTAACAAAACTATTGATGTCGTTTTGGTTTAACCCAAAGTTAGCCAGAATCAAGGTAGGTTGGCATTTAAAGTTCAAGGATTTTATCGTTTTAGGTGAAAAAGGTATTGATACATTTTTTTGTATTGTTATTGGAACGTCTTGAAACGGTAAAAGAATGATTACATATACATCTAAGAAAAAATTAAAATGATGAACTCTACTTCATCTACTAAAAATAAAAACGCTTGGAAAAAGTCACATCACTTATAAGTATCGCTGGGTACAACTTAGTTAGACTAGAGAGTATGAGTGCTAAATCCAAAAGTTCCGAGTTCGAACCTTCGGGCAGATGAGGCTCGTTACCTGGGTACAGCAACTCTTCTAGGAGAGACAACTCCAAAATAAAATTTAAAAAAACTACTGCCGTGTAGTTTGTTCTTCGTTGGACAAAGGCTATGGAAGCAAATCCAGAAACAAAAGCAGGCTGAAATCGAAGTAAAACGGGCTATATGGCGCATAACAAGTTGACACGTTATACTTAATTGTGTTGGAGAATATCCCTTTCAGTAATGCAGTTAAGAATGAAGAAGAAAAGTATTACTTATAAAAATATCAGTTTATATTCATTTTAGATTTGGAGAATATTGCTGGTATTTTTATGTCTAATAATATAAAGATTTTTTTTGCACACAATAAAGTACTTACATTAAGTAAAGTACCATTTCGCGTCTATGATGCAGGTGAAGCAGAGTCAACCTGTTTTAGTAACCTCGATATTGGAAGGAATAGTGTAGTCGGCTCTATGCCCAGCCGTCTTTACGTTCAGGTACACATCAGAGCTGGGTGGACATTCTACGGACACGAACCTAAATTCGAACTTGAGAGCACCGTGATAGTAGGCATATGCTCTACCACGCGACCCATTTTGGTGCATTTTGTTATTAGCAAATGGCCCTAAATTGCCATGTGGTCAAGCCATCAATTTGGGGTTCCCTAAATCACTAATGGTCAAGCTATCAAATTGAGAACCCTTATATCGTTATGCCGTGAGCTAATGGGAGATGAAAACAAGCATCATGCAAGGATCAGCCAGAACTAATGGCTGCACTAAAAATGTAAGATCACGTGATCTAACATCAGGCCAGTGTCACGTGACTAGATATCACGTCATACCACTATCAACATGTTTGCTTACAATACCAAGCAGTGGCGTAGACAGGCGGGGGTTAGGGGGGGTCATAACCCACCCATAGACCCCTCGGTATATATATATAAAGTATGACGGGGGGGGGGGTGCAAATCGAAAGTTTGAAGGGGGGGGGTGCAAATCGAAAGTTTGAGAGGGGGTGCAAATCGAAAGTTTGTCCCCGGGAACCCCCCCCCCCCCCCCTTGAGACGGTCCTGGCTACGCCACTGATACCAAGAAAGCGGGAGTTATCTCCCGTAAACTTTCTCGAATATACTTACTTATATGCACAACTATGTTTTTCCGACTCAGGGAGGTATAAAACGTCGAGATTTCTGAAAATCTCGATTTTCTCTATACTTCGTATGCGAGATAGTAAAAACACGATTGACTTGTTTGTTTACAAAACCATCAGTGACGTAGGCAGGAGGGGTTAGGCCCCCCACCCCCCCCCCCCCCCCACCACCATGGACCCCTCTGTAAAAAAATGTTTACTGTCATAATACCACTGTTATTTATTTAAATCTATTTCTGAATCAGTATGTATGTATAGTTGTATATGTATGTTTAAAACAGTCATCTAAAAACTGACGCTATGTTCACTCTGAGTTGGTTCCCCACCCCCTCCCACCTCACCACCTAAAACGGGACAGGCTGTAAGTGTGTAGAGCGACATTAATGTCACACCTAGGTATACGCTGGGTAGGATAATTGACCTAAAGTGACCGGACATCGGTGAATGAAGTTGAACCCCCCCTCCCCCCGAACTGATCTGTTAAATACATTTGTTACTATGCCTAGCTGGTTTTACTTTCCATAACGTGAGTCGGGTACCCACTAGAGCTGGGTGGACTCGTGGACGTTCTACGGACTTCAACCTGGTTTTGAACTCAAGAGTTTCGTGTTAGCACTCGTAAGCTCTATAATCCGACCACGCCGTTTGTATTGTTCCTACTGTTAGTTGTATAACGGTGGTTGCAGAAGTTAATGTAAAATTAATGTAAAATAAAGGTAAAATTAATGTTAAATTAATGTTAAGTTAATGTTAAATTAATGTTAAGGTAATGTTAAATTAATGTTAAGTTAATGAATAAATTAGGGCAACTGGACCTGTTTAAGCAAATTGTCGGTTTCAATGGCCGAGTTGTAAAACCTATTTCATAAAACTTAAAATAAAAGATCGCCTTCATTTCAAAGTTAATGCTAGCAGTATAAACACGCACACGATAGTGTTTAATAAAATCATTTTCTAAGTAAATTATGGCAACTCTTTTCCTAAAGTTTAGAACTAAAACATCATTTACGTGTGTCAATATTTTTGAAATTTTTTATTTTAGATACACACGATGATAATCGGTTTCTGTAAAACAAAAATATTAGTTTTAAGCTAAAAAACATCATCGGCTACGAAAAATAATAAAAAACAAAAAAAAAAAACAATGTATAAAATGAAGTATAATTTATATTACAATCACAGCATAGCAAATGTTGTTTTGTTTTTTAATTTTAAAATAAAAACTGGAATTCCCCTGTTTCGTTGAGGCTAAAAAAAATTAAATTTTTAATTAAAATCAGATATGCAATCCAATCAGTTGGCGCTTGCGGGGTTTTCACAACGTTACGAGGTTAATCCGGTTAAAATGTCTTATAGAGACGATAATTTAGTTAAAAAGTCGGTGTGTGTAAATGATAATACAGTTGTGTTGTATTTGGAGATGTGTTAATGTAGCAATGTATTTTTTGATATTGTGAGATGTGTAAATATATTTTTTTAAAGCAATCAGGTTTAGACAAAAACTATTACCTAACATAAAGTATAACCTAGCAAAAAGTATTACCTAACAAAGTATAACCTATGTATAACCTATGTATATATATATATATATATATATATATATATATATATATATATATATATATATATATATATATATATATATATATATATATATATATATATATATGTAACAGAACGTTAACCGTTTGCCTACACCTCTGATTCTGCCCTTTTATAAAGTCGACAGATTTTTACCTCTGAGGTAGTACGTCCCTGAGGAAATTATTTAAAGTACAGATCAGATTAAATAAAACATTCAACTGCTAGCACTAGTGATATTACAGGCTAAAGGGAAATAACTTTTTATTATAGCTGTACTTTACTGAAACCTGAGATTTTATTTAGCGCTTTTTACAAAAACTATTCTAATGATACATTGAAGTCAATATTCAAACTGAGACACAAATTCCGCTGAGATTTAAAATTTATAGCTACCAAGTGAGGGCTAATAATTTCTATACTCATGCGTTGATTTAAATCAAATGCAGTGTGCTTTCTTAAAATACAATAAATATAAAAAGACACATATATTACACGAAGATTGTAGGCCTATATGGAAATGAAAAGCAACAAAAAAATGAATCAATTTGAAAAATAAATAAATAGTAAGAATCCATTTGAATATTTTATTTAAATAAACATTGTAATTAGAGTTTTGTAGTAGATCTATGTAAAAGTAAACCATCTTAAATAAATGAAAGTAGGCTAAAAGTAAGAAAGACATATTACTTTTGTAAATCTGTATCAGTCCTCACATGCCGATGATGAAAACTATAATTCTAAAGCGAACATGCAAGGAAAACTGACATGTCTGAGGCGGATAAAAAAACAACAACAAATAAACCGGGAGTGATCTCCCCTAAAATCTCTCGAATATTCTTATATAACTTGGAATATAGACATGATTTTTGATTACTTAAACTTTTAAAAATAGAATAGAATCTCATAGAAAAAAGAATTGCGCACCAAGCGAACGGCAAAACAAAATGTGCATAATAGTGTGCAATATTATTAGTACTTTATAAATTTACATGCGTTTTTGAGAAATCGTAAATAGCGTAAATTAGTACTTCCGGTCAACGGAAATTACTCAAAATTTGACAGAAGGTAGAAAATTAGATCTTTTACTTACATATCAAATTTCATTTATCTATCTGAAATAGTACTCAAGTTATAGGCTTTTGAAAAATTCAAAGTAGAAAAAGTACCACTTACGGTTATCGGAAATCGTTCAAAAGTTGATCAGGATCTACGATTTTGATAAAATACTTGTATATGAAATTTCATCAACCTAGCTGTAACGGTACAAACAGACACTCAGACAGACACACAGACAGACACACAGACAGACAGACACACAGACATACGGACAAAATTGCAAAATTATGTTTTTCCCTATCAGTGAGGTGTAAAACGTCGAGATTTGTATAAATCTCGATTTTTTTTTTGCACGATTACAAGACTTTCTCTATACTTAGGATATACGAGAAAGTAAAAAACAACAACAAATCACAAAACAAAGAGGGCGTGATCTCCCCTAAACTTTTTCGAATATTTTTAAATAACACTACAAGGGATAGCACCTCGGGATATATACATGCTTTTTAGAATCTCGTAGAAAAAAAGAATCGCACACCAAGTGAAGGTCAAACAATATATGTGTATAATAGTGCGGAGTACTAGATCTTTATAAATACAAATGCGTTTATTTGAGAAATCAGAAATAGCGTAAATTACTAATTTCCGTCATCGGAAATTACTCAAAATTTGACCGAAGGCATAGAATTAGATCTTGTACTTATATGTGGAATTTTATTTATCTCTCTGAAACAGAACTCAAGTTATAGGCTTTTGAAAAACCAAAAGTAGAATAATTCCATTTCCGATTACCGGAAATCGCAGAAAAGTTAATACAGAACTACACATTAGATATAATACTTGTATATGAAATTTCATCAACATAGCTGTAACGAATTAACCTATATATATATATATATATATATATATATATATATATATATATATATATATATATATATATATATATATATATATATATATATATATATATATATATATATATATATATTGTTAATGAGTGCCAACTCCCTCAGAAAAAAAATTATCAGAAAGAAACAATAATTTACATAAATTAAGTAGTAAACTCGCTGTTACAGAATGGGAATTTGTCAAAAACCAGAAAAATCCTCTGTACCTTTGAACTCAGAAATTTGAACGGTCGTGGGTTCAAGACTAAGTCCTGCAAGATTTTGTCATCCTCTTGTTCAAATCAGGGACCATTTCAAACTTTCAACAGTCCTATGATCTACTCTTCCGGAACTTAAATGAAGATTTCCGACCTAGCATTAAAGTGCTTTGAACTCGATGGCTCTTATGACGATCACACTTGATTACAGTGAAAAACGGAGAGGTTGAGAATTTACTGGCAATGCTACAATAATTTATTATGTATTAGCGTTTGATGTGTAGTAGACATACATTTGACAGATAACATACACAAATCAGACTGTTTTTTCTAAAGATTGTCGGCAACAAATGAGCATTATGGCATCAATGGAGTATCACGGCAAAAACGACAGCATTATTTCAACAACATTATTTTTAATAAATGGTTTCAGCAAAACATTATTTTAAACAAAAGACAATTTTTGGTAAAAGAGCATTATTTCAATAACATATCATAATTTAGTAAAAACGAGCATTATTTTAACAAATGGGTATTATTTCAATAACTACAGAACTTCATTTTAACAAACGAACTATTACAACATAAGATCATTTGGTCGAAAAGTGCATTATTTCAATAAAAGAGCATTCTTTTAACAAGAGTTTTCTTCAAACAAAACACAACTCCTTTAATAAAAGGCCATTTTGTCAAAAAATAAAAATATAAATTGATCAAAACGACATGATTTTAAAAACTTTAATAATTATTTTGTTCTCTCCCCAGATCACGTCAAGCTTCGATCCCGGCGGTCAGAGTTCGACAACAGAATCGATACCTTCCCCGACCACCCCGTCTACTTCTCCCCGCGGGGCTACGACCTCCCCCACTTCCCCAGGAACACCAAAGACGCCCCCAGGCACCACCTCCAGGATCTCCTTCTGCCCCCCTCCCACTTCGAGATGGACGACCCCAAGATGGAGGACTTCGAACCCTTGGACCCCGACTTCCTCCTTAAGTTACCGAAGTCCCTGGATGGGTTCCAGAAACCGTCAGACTGTGGGGAATCTTTTAAGGGCGACGTCGACCCGGCGTTAGCTGATATCGTGTTATCGGAGGAGGCGATGAAGATGGGCGAAAAGACAATGGACGAGTTTATGACGTTTTTGGATTTGAAAGGTAGTTAATGGACGCCCCCGTATATATATACATATATATATATATATATATACATATATATATATATATATATATATATATATATATATATATATATATATATATATATATATATATATATATATATATATATATATATATATATATAAACATTTTTGTATGTTTGGTAGCATGTGTCCTGATTGGCGCCTTGTTATTAGGGATATTATCTTCGTAAAAAGCACGTTATTCTGAAGACATACGGTAATTGTAGTCAACAACTCATTATTGTTACAAATGTAGTTTTCACACTTTTTTTGTGGCAATGTAATTCTACTATATTTCTTTTTCGGTTTACTATCGAAACGGACAAGTATGACTGCTGTATTTTCTTGCGGCGAAAAACAAAAAAGACGAAATAGCTTTTCCTAAAATAAACATTGCAATTTTTGGTAACAGAGGTCATCACCATGGCAACTGTAATTGAGGTCGATGGTGTCGCGACCTTTAATTCCGCAGCTCTTGACGTAAAGCTGTTCCTGGGGCGTTGAATGCGCGGCAGTTCTGATGTATCCGGCTTAAGCGATAGCAGTAGCAGCTGATACAACTGGATCAGTGATTGATGAGGGACCGACAAATCGACATATTATGTTAATTTCAAGGAGTCGAATACATTTCACAATTATTTATAGGGTATCAACAAATCGGCATATGTTAATATCAAGGAGTCGCATACATTTTCTTAATTAGGGTATCAACAAATTGAAGTATGATAATATCAAGGAGTCGTATACATTTTCTTAATTAGGGTATCAACAAATCGACATATGTTAATATCAAGGAGTCGTATACGTTTTCACAATTGTTGATAGGGTTATTAACAGTCATTTAATACAATTATTGATAGGGTATGAACAAATTGACATATGCTAATATCAAAGAATCTCATACATTTCACAATTATTGATAGGGCGCCATCACATCGACTATTTTTTAGACCGGCGAGTTTCATAAACTCAACTCAATTATAGATAGGAGAAAACATATGGTCATTTGTTAATATTAGGCAGTCTTAGATAATTAAAACATGCCGCTAATTTCTTTACCTAGACCGTAAGCGATTTTCGACAATGAATAGCATTTACTGTACATGAATTTTGTCAAAATAACTTGCACGACTGTATAATTTTTCTGGCGTTGACTTAGCGGTAGAGCGCCAGGTTGCTAACACGAAAGTCTCGAGTTTGAATCCGGGTTCAAGTAAGTTGAACGTCCTTGAGTTCACACAGCTTTGATGGGTACCTAACTCCTGTTAGGAAAAATAAAGGCGGCTGGGCAAAGCGCTGACCATCATGTAACTAGGTCAATAAACATATGAACTCTACTTCATCTATCCAATTGACTGTTAGGTCTAAAGAGGATTCTATACGTTTTCTGGAAATAAAATTTCTGGTCGGTATCTCAAAGTTGTTTAGCTGCTATCATTACTTAGCCATAAACCTAACCTGATCTTAAACATAACCTAGCTCTACCCTTACACGTATCAAAACTGACATTTTTTTTCTATGGTATGGCCTGGTAGGGCGGTAGAGCGCTAACCTGGTAGCCCGAAGGTCAGGTTCAAATATTGGTCCGGACTCGCCACTATAGGAAGTTCTGAACCCAGGGGTCCTGGGCTAGTCTCTCCAACTGTCCCCATGTGTCCTGGGCTAGTCTCTCCAACTGTCCCCATGTGTCCTGGGCTAGTCTCTCCAACTGTCCCCAGGGGTCCTGGGCTAGTCTCTCCAACTGTCCCCAGGTGTATCCAATCTTCTTGGTGTCAGGTATCTCTGTCCTGGGCTAGTCTCTCCAACTGTCCCCATGTGTCCTGGGCTAGTCTCTCCAACTGTCCCCATGTGTCCTGGGCTAGTCTCTCCAACTGTCCCCAGGGGTCCTGGGCTAGTCTCTCCATCTGTCCCTAGGTGTATCCAATCTTCTTGGTGTCAGGTATCTCTCAGGTATCTCTGTCCTGGGCTAGTCTCTCCAACTGTCCCCAGGTGTCCTGGGCTAGTCTCTCCAACTGTCCCCATGTGTCCTGGGCTAGTCTCTCCAACTGTCCCCAGGGGTCCTGGGCTAGTCTCTCCAACTGTCCCCAGGTGTATCCAATCGTCTTGGTGTCAGGTATCTCTGTCCTGGGCTAGTCTCTCCAACTGTCCCTAGGTGTCCTGGGCTAGTCTCTCCAACTGTCCCCAGGTGTATCCAATCTTCTTGGTGTCAGGTATCTCTGTCCTGGGCTAGCCTCTCCAACTGTCCCCATGTGTCCTGGGCTAGTCTCTCCAACTGTCCCCAGGGGTCCTGGGCTAGTCTCTCCAACTGTCCCCATGTGTCCTGGGCTAGTCTCTCCAACTGTCCCCAGGTGTCCTGGGCTAGTCTCTCCAACTGTCCCCATGTGTCCTGGGCTAGTCTCTCCGACTGTCCCCAGGGGTCCTGGGCTAGTCTCTCCAACTGTCCCCAGGGGTCCTGGGCTAGTCTCTCCAACTGTCCCCATGTGTCCTGGGCTAGTCTCTCCAACTGTCCCCAGGGGTCCTGGGCTAGTCTCTCCAACTGTCCCCAGGTGTATCCAATCGTCTTGGTGTCAGGTATCTCTGTCCTGGGCTAGTCTCTCCAACTGTCCCTAGGTGTCCTGGGCTAGTCTCTCCAACTGTCCCCAGGTGTATCCAATCTTCTTGGTGTCAGGTATCTCTGTCCTGGGCTAGCCTCTCCAACTGTCCCCATGTGTCCTGGGCTAGTCTCTCCAACTGTCCCCAGGGGTCCTGGGCTAGTCTCTCCAACTGTCCCCATGTGTCCTGGGCTAGTCTCTCCAACTGTCCCCATGTGTCCTGGGCTAGTCTCTCCAACTGTCCCCAGGGGTCCTGGGCTAGTCTCTCCAACTGTCCCCAGGTGTATCCAATCGTCTTGGTGTCAGGTATCTCTGTCCTGGGCTAGTCTCTCCAACTGTCCCTAGGTGTCCTGGGCTAGTCTCTCCAACTGTCCCCAGGTGTATCCAATCTTCTTGGTGTCAGGTATCTCTGTCCTGGGCTAGCCTCTCCAACTGTCCCCATGTGTCCTGGGCTAGTCTCTCCAACTGTCCCCAGGGGTCCTGGGCTAGTCTCTCCAACTGTCCCCATGTGTCCTGGGCTAGTCTCTCCAACTGTCCCCAGGGGTCCTGGGCTAGTCTCTCCAACTGTCCCCATGTGTCCTGGGCTAGTCTCTCCAACTGTCCCCATGTGTCCTGGGCTAGTCTCTCCAACTGTCCCCAGGGGTCCTGGGCTAGTCTCTCCATCTGTCCCTAGGTGTCCTGGGCTAGTCTCTCCAACTGTCCCCAGGGGTCCTGGGCTAGTCTCTCCATCTGTCCCCAGGTGTATCCAATCTTCTTGGTGTCAGGTATCTCTGTCCTGGGCTAGTCTCTCCAACTGTCCCCAGGTGTCCTGGGCTAGTCTCTCCAACTGTCCCCAGGTGTATCCAATCGTCTTGGTGTCAGGTATCTCTGTCCTGGGCTAGTCTCTCCAACTGTCCCCATGTGTCCTGGGCTAGTCTCTCCAACTGTCCCCAGTAAAGATGGCTAGGCATATGCCCAGGTCAGGAAACATTTGGACTTTACTGTATCTGCCTAATGGATCGCTAGATCTGAATGGAGAACTTTTTTTAACTTAAAAACTTATCCCGAATTCTAACAATAAATTTAGCAACTAGCTTGAAATTCGTTTTTTTACTGTAGTGCGATACAAGATATCAAACAAGCGATGCGATTCTGAACTACCATCTGAAATAATTCAAGCGATACTATATTGTACAGACAACTAAGATCAAACAACGACGATACCATACTGCTTGAGACTTTACAAACGATACGATACCATACTAGTTGAGACTTTATAAACGATACGATACCATACTGCTTGAGACCATACTTCCTTTACTCAATGATACAAGTACAAATTTTAGCTACACATTTTTTACATAAACAGGCTTTGATCACTTTGAACTCTAAACCGCCTCCACAAAAATCAAATGAGCAGAAACTTCCAGAACATTTTATAAACATAAACGAAACATAAATGGCGTTCTTATAAGAGTACTCAGGTAAAATAAATTCGTTATGAAAATAAGTAGCCTCAATGATAATTAAAACTCCCGTTAATTTTTTACATTTTTTACTTTCTCGTATATACGTAGTATAGAGAAAGTATTGTAATCGTGCAAAAAAAAAAATCGAGATTTTTACAAATCTCGACGTTTTACACCTCACTGATACGGAAAAACATAATTTTGCAATCTTGTCCGTATGTCTGTGTGTGTGTGTGTCTGTCCGTGTGTGTGTCTGTGTGTAAACACGATAACTTGAGTACCGTTACAGCTAGGTTGATGAAATTTCATATATAAGTATTTTATCAAAATCGTAGATCCGTATCAACTTTTGAGCGATTTCCGATAACCGGAAGTGGTACTTTTCCTACTTTAAATTTTTTAAAAGCCTATAACTTGAGTACTATTTCAGATAGATAAATGAAATTTCACATGTAAGTAAAAGATCTAATTCTCTACCTTCTGTTAAATTTTGAGTAATTTCCGTTGACTGGAAGTAGTAATTTACGCTACTTCCGATTTCTCAAAAAACTAATGTAAATTTTAAAAGTACTAATAATATTGCGCACTATTATGCGCTTTTTTTTATTTGCGTTCACTTGGTGTGCAATTAATTTGTCTACGAGATTTTATTCTATTTTTAAAACTTTAAGTATTTAAAATGGATTAAAAATCATGTCTATAGCCCGAGTTCCCATCCCCTGTTATTTTATATAAGAATATTCGAGAAAGTTTAGGGGAGATCACTCCCGGTTTATTTTTTTTCAAAATTCAACATTAAGTTTGACTGTAGTAATTTTTAAGCATTTAAGTTTACCAAAACGTTATGTAATATTTATAATAATTATTTATAATTATGTTTAATGATTATTAAAGTTCTTTAGGATAATTTTAAAAATAGAAACCTAATGCTGACATTTTCAATTCTCCTATTTGTGACTCTAATTCTTTAATGGAGAGTTGCCTAACTTAATTAATTTTAAAAACCTGACCTAACGAATTAGCTCTAATTACATTTAGAAATTACCGTATTTTAATGTGTGTTTAAAAGATCACTCCTATTAAACCAATCAATTGGTCTGCTATTTTAGGAATTAAGATCCATCTGCAGCCATTTTGTTATTGGAATTTGGGGATTGATCCTTTTTATTTTTATGCCATTGATGAAGTGGGCGTTATATAAGGGAGGTAATCACGTTAATGTAAAATTATTTTCTGGAAGAAAGAGTTACCTCCATCTAGACGGGGGGAAAAAACAGTGTCTATAAATAAAGGGAAAAGAGCCTTTTCTGGACTGTCGGTTCTATAACCAGATGAAGTAGAGTTTACCTAATCATGTTTATTTTCCGCGACTCTAGATCGGGAATGAATGTAAACCGTACTAGGTATTACGCTCCACTACTCGAACACCAAGTCACATAGTGCCACTCGTATTCAATTGTAATTCATCTCGGAAACCGTTCGTAACTCGAGACGCTTGTACACTGGATCAAGGATCATCATTGTAAAATTTAGCACCCGCACCATGCATTGTGTTCAATATGTTCACATATTCAGACTTAAAAGAGATGACAGTTGTATCAATAGGTTAATAGTTGTATCAATAGGTCGATAGTTGTATCAATAGGTTAATAGTTGTATCAATAGGTCAATAGTTGTATCAATAGGTCAATAGTTGTATCATTAGGACAATAGTTTTATCAATAAGAAAATAGTTGTATCAATAAGTGAATAGTTGTATCATTAGGACAATGGTTGTATCAATAGGTCAATAGTTGTATCATTAGGTCAATAGTTGTATCATTAGGTCAATAGTTGTATCAATAGGTCAATAGTTGTATCAATAGGTCAATAGTTGTATCAATAGGTCAATAGTTGTATCAATAGGTCAATAGTTGTATCAATAGGTTAATAGTTGTATCAATAGGTTAATAGTTGTATCAATAGGTCAATAGTTGTATCAATAGGTTAATAGTTGTATCAATAGGTCAATAGTTGTATTAATAGGTCAATAGTTGTATCAATAGTTTAATAGTTGAATCAATAGTTTAATAGTTGTATCAATAAGTCAATAGTTATATTAATAAATGAATGGTTGCAACAATAGTGAAATAGTAATATTAATAGGACAATAGTTGTGTCAATAGGTCCATAGCTATATCAATAATTAAATAGTTGTATCAATAATTCAATATCTATATCAATAGGTTGACAGTTGTATCAATAGGTCAATAGTTGTATCAATAGTCAACAATCGAAACAACAGCTAAATAGTTGTATCAATAAGTTAACGATTACGTCGATGATTTTAACAATGTGTTAATAAAAAGTTAATAATTCAAAATTTTGCTAATAAGTTAACATTGTATCCATATGTTAACATTGTCTTAACATTATCTTGACCACACTTTGATTTGTACTTCCAGCTAGCGGAGCTCTAGACAAATGTCTGCTGCCAGTCAAGTAGAAGGTCGTGGGTTCGAAACCTTCGGAAGTCGAGACAAAGCTCACAAGCATGCGCAGTCGAGCTGTCAAGATCTTTTATAAGAAATTAAAAAAAAAACTTTAAGCTGGGATTTTAAAAACAACAACAGATAATGTTTAAATGGTTCAAATAAAATGGTTATAAATTGAACGAAATAATCAGATTTAATGTTTTTTTACGACTATTATCAAGCTGGAGATATAGAGGAACGCCTTGAATGTTCAGCTCAGTCTAAGAAGTTTCGTACAGGAATATAATTTGGATGAACATTTGAATTCTCTTTTTAGTTACTCACAAATGATGTAATAAAGTATGTTTAAGGGAATAAAAATATTGTTCCTCTTTAACAATGAGCTTTATATGTAATTTTGTATTAATGTAAAATCTGCCTTTTTTTAAAATTCAGATATGGAATATATATATATATATATATATATATATATATATATATATATATATATATATATATATATATATATATATATATATATATATATATATATTTATTTATTTATATATAAACACACGCACACACACACAAATATATATATATAGATATACATTATATATATGTATATGTATAATATATATATATGTATGTATAATATATATATATATATATATATATATATATATATATATATATATATATATATATATATATATATATATATATATATATATAATGGTGATGAGAGGAGTGAAACTAACAGACGAAAGAAATAGAGCGAGATTTAGTATTGCTAAGACAAATGTAGTCGTAGATTACCCTTTAATGTTTTATTAGCTTTTATGTTCCCAATCTTACATGAAAATGTTTACCACTGAGCTCATACATCATTGTTAGTTGTCTTTCTAGTGAGTTTTTTTTGCCTTAGTAGGTAGTACACTAGTGCAATATGGCAGAGGCATAGCAAGGGCGTGGGGGGGGGGGGGAGGGATGCGGGCTGCATCGGATGACACCATTCAAGGAGGTGAGACAAAGGCAAACACTTGCAAAATGTACTGAAAAAATATGCCTTTTTGCCAGTTCCATGAATAATTAATGAAAGTTAAATAATATTTTAAGTACGAATCGAGAATTATTACTTAGGATGAGGGTGACACCATGAAGTAAACGTGCTAACTATAGAGAAAACAATGCTACATCCAACTATGTTAATAACAGACTATAGCTGATACACATCGTTACTATTAATTCTGCAGTGATTAAAGCTTATAAACATACATGTACGCGTAAGTGGCATATATTTAAATTATACGCCTATGTAGACCCCCCCCCCCCCCACACACACATATTTATATATTTTGTTTTTTGGGAAGGGGGTGACACCACGAAATGCTGCACCGAATGACACCCGACCTAGCCAAATCCACACGATATGATGTGGGTTAATGTTTTTATTTTTATTTTATGTTGTTTTTTTTTTCTCTCACTATAATGGTCAGATTAAAAAAAGAGAAACAAGGGCAAAAACTCTATATTTTACAATAAACTTAAAATTCTGGTTACTCCTCTTTTATCACGAGCAACATTTAACAAGTCAAGGTGTTTAAATGATACATTTTAATCAACATACTTTATAATTTAATTTATAATCGCTGTCATTCAATACATTAGGAAATTATTATTTTTGTGAAGTCTTATTAACTTTTCCTTAAACATTTACAATGTTTTATGCTTTTACTTTTTAATAGTTTTCAACAAAAACATTATTACCATAGTTTCAAAAAATCATAATAATACAGTAAGAGTTAATATCCCATCAGTTTAGAGGCCTTTGCTAATATCTGTTTACTGGAAGCGTCAAACATTTTAACCAATCTTGTATCCTTTTTCTCAAAAAAAATTCTTTATACTGGGTACGAGTGTAATGATATGGCGAGGAATGTAAAGAGTTCAGCTGGGTAAGCTCCTGGATATTTTTAAATACAACTTCTAATGTGCACTCAACGGATATTGAAAGGACTCTAAAATATTTTTCACCGTAAAGCTTGCTTCTAAAAGGGGAGAGATACATCACGTCCATAATAAATGGTAAAATAAAGTAGTTATCGAACCCGGTGGTATATTATGCAGCTGAAGTAGAGTTCACATGTTTAAAACCTCGGCATATAAGGAAATAGTGTGGTCCACACTGTACACAGTCATACACATAACAACAGTCAGGTACCCATTAGAGCTGGGTGGACTCAGGGATGTTTTACAGATTTGACCCAGGCTATGAACAAGATTGCACGTTAGGCAGAGTACGCTCAACCATCTGAACACGACGTCCCATATTCAATAATAAAGCTGTTTTGCCAACTTTAAAAAGTTATTTCTGCAAATCAGTGCTAATGAACTTGAGTTGACTTTACGTCGACGATGTGAGAGGGAAGGGGGGGGGTCGATGTTGGAAGGAGGCTATAGTAAGCGGACTAGGGCGTGCCAAACCCCCCCCCCCCCCCCCCACATATATATATATATATATATATATATATATATATATATATATATATATATATATATATATATATATATATATATATATATATATATATGTGTGTGTGTGTGTGTGTGTGTGATACAAGTCGACACCCTTCTACCCCCCTCTCTCTCCACCCACTTCCTCAACAAACAGAACAACTCTTAAATCAGTAAAAATCACATCAGCACCCGGTCAATGTTCCATAGAACTCACCATGTAAGGCGCCAGGTAAATGCTCTTAACTTCATTCTAAAATAAATCAGATAGCTGATAGTATGTCTCAGATCCACAATTTATTCTTTAAAAATTCAAGGCCTGTCTTACCAAGTTTCATCTAAGTATTTTAATTACAATCTTAAATATAATGTATGGGTGTCTCGTCTTTCTTGTTAATTGAGTTTTTTATGGGGTTCTTTAATGTGTATTTTTTATTAAATAAACTTGTTTTTTTTTATTTTTGAATTTAATACCCTGAAGACATTGATCATATGTAACAAAATACATAGGAGAAGATGTAGGTTGGATCTAAATACAGCAACAAGAATGGTGATATTTGTCTAACTTCAATTCATCAAGGTTCAATTCAGTAGAATGGCTCTGCTGGCCACAGTATGTATGCATATGCCGATGTCATCTGAAGCAGATGAGCACTACTTTATCTGTCCCATGTGTCTTGGGCACATTTTTTTTTCTTTTTTGCCTCAGACATGTAATTTACAGCGTCACTTTGCCTTGCATGTTCGCTTTAGTATTATAGTTTTCATCATCGGCTTGTGAGGACTGATAAAGATTTACAATAGTAATACTTCTTTCTTACTTGTAGCCTACTTTCATTCATATAGATCTAATACTAAATGTCTAATTATAATTTTATATTTAAAAAAAACTGAAAATGCAAATTTGTATGAGTAATTAAATGATGATTCAATGGGGGGGTTTGGGCTTTGAAGAAGAGCTGAAATAAATTTGGGATTACAGAAAATTAAAATGATACAAATTTTAAGCAACCGGAAAAGTTATGTTGATTACAATGAGAAACATCAAAGCAAACATTCTTCTCTTTCAAACATCTATATCTATAGCAGTCCTCCCACAGTTTTTTCTTTTTCTTTTTTTTTTTTAATTTGTTTTTAAACATTTAAAATAGTAATAATAATTTATTTGATGGTTTTACACAGCTTCAAAGTGTTGGGCACACGATGATGATAAATTTATGCTTTTTTCAATACTTAAAGATGTATACCGTGTTTCACGTTAAGACTTTATATATATATATATATATATATATATATATATATATATATATATATATATATATATATATATATATATATATATATATAACTTAATACAATTAACTCAATGTTAGTGGTTAGGTAATAGACATTGTCAACATTTTAAATATTTAAAAACAGAGAAAAAGCTCTCATACTGAGAGGTTGTTTCTGAGATTTGACGTCTTGCAATGTTCTAATTTAAGAACGCGTTTAGACATTGCTAGGTGAAGTAGAACTCATCTTGTCAACTGGTCATATAGGATTCCATAGCCTTTGTCCAACCAAGAACAAACTACGAGGTATCAGTTGCTTGATTTTGGAGCTGTCTCTCCTAGAAGAGTAGATGTCCCCAGCTATCGACACTCATCTGCCCGGGGGTTCGAACTCGAGACTTTTCGGTTTAGAAACCCCTCCTTTTCTCTTTGACTTCCTCTTTCTTGAGCATAGTAGCTATTTTAGATTAGTGGGTTCAAGACTTTTAGGTTAGTAGTCGTGTACTAAACTCTAACGCGTATGTCTATAAAAACAAAAACAAAAATCTAAGAATGTTATAAGTACCCCCATATTAACGAGTAGTTTAAAAATTCTCAGTAAAATTGTTTACATTGTAATACAAATCGTTGTTTAATTATTTTTTTCGTCAAGGTTGACAATTAAAACTTATTATGTATTCATTTACTTTTTAATTAAATGCGTAATATAACAATGAATGATTGGTATCTAAAAATAAAAATTGTTTATTTCTAAACCGAGGTCAAGCCGACCGTACAGTGTTTCAATAATTAGCTGACGTGGAATCTGATACGGGATCGTCTGCCACGAATCCCATGTCGTGGACATGCAAACAGGAAGTGAAATTGGTAGTCTGGAACTGTTGACTCGCAGTCTGGTAAGTGGGGGGAGGGGGGGGAGATCTTAGGGAGGGGAATACTATTGAGGCATGTCGAGAGTGCATTGCCAAGACTCTTTTCTGCGATATGCCGCAAACGCGTCTTTATATAAAGAGATTGTAATATTAATTTCAACTGCTCTCTCCTGAACTTGATGACTGATTCCTGTTACCAAGACCTTGACAATTGTAATGGTATTATCCTCGCCTGATGTAATTAAAGTTTTAAGTGGGTGGATTGAATTCACAGCACTGCTAAATCAGCATTTCTCAATGGTATTGGGAATTTCTGTTAGTGTAATTCTGTCATTTGAGAAATAAAAATGTAGTTTTTTTTTCCAAAAAATGTATATAATTTTAATTTTTTATCTGTAATATATTAACTAATCGCTCTAGGTCGTATTTAAATATCTATAGATACTATTTAACACCACAACATCAACAAGGATAAAAAAAAATTATTAATAAAAATTTAATATAAACATTTCATTCTTTATTTTTGGCAAGTGTCCAAAAAGTGGGATGTTTGTGTAAGCATCTAACAGGGTCATTGGTAGTTAGCGTCCCACTTAGAGCACACTCGTTTGACACTTGATGTAATCAAGGAGTTCAAAATAAATATTATTTTAAAGTTTTTATTCCATTGAAATATGGTACTGCTACTAAATTTCAAAATTTAAGAACATATATTATTGCTCCTGGGCATTTTATTTCCCTAATTTTGACGTCTACAAAAATGGGGCCATAAATTTTTTTCTAAATTAAAAACTTTCATATAAAATATATTACAATAGTTTAAACGTTTCTAAATACAATCAAACATAATTAGTTTTTTAAATAGTTGTTAATAAATTATTTTCGCAATTTTTTTCATCCCAGATATTGGACGCTAGCAGGAAGTGGGTTAAAATGAAATTTGATTTTATGGTCGATTTATTTCACTACAAAGTAATAATTAAGAGAATTTTTAATCAACTCCGTTATCTTAAAGAGTAGGCCTACTGATTTTCAAAAAATAATTTTTGCCAAGTTTTAATTTACATAATACAGTTTCAAATTTAATAACCAAACCAACTTGTAATTGACAACGATTGTTCTACATAGTACTGAATTTCAAAAAAATAATTTTAAAAGTTTCGATAAACATAATATAGTTTACAATGTAATATCAGTATCATTTGTAATTGACACCGCTTACTTGACAGAGTACTCAATTTCAAAACTAATTTTTTATAGTTTTATTTTACATAGTACAGTTTGAAATTTAATTTCTAACGATTTTATAGCCGACACTGTTTGTTTGCCTACTTAACCTAGATCAGCATAATTACAGTAAGTGTAGGATTTTAAATATTTGCAAGTAATGGAAACATCTACTAATGAAACTTAATGTGGATTAATATTATATTTTTAAAAATATCATAAAATTGTTAAAAATTCGAAGGTAAAATAGCTTTATAAAAATTATGTTATTGTCAATTGCTAACTGCAAAGTAAATATTTTGTAAATTAATCATTATCTGAAAACGTCATCATATCATTTCTGTTCTAGAATTTTCATTTTCATATCGCAAACAACAACATGCATATTGCTTAAAAACATGCAGTGGTAAATAAATCTAAACGATAACTGCTTGTGACTTATTTATAAAGGGAAGTTATGTGTATGAAAGAGTTGCATTTATTTTAGGGATAAATACATTTTTTTTACTTGTCAAAATTTTTGCAATATTTTTGTATTAAGACTTCTTAATAGTACTAAAATGTAACCCAATTTTAAACGCGGTTTGTGTATTGTATTTCAGGAGGGACTTGTTCATTGCGAGATTTAGCCGTATAATTTAGCCTTCTTCACCTTTTCCATCACCAATAGAGTCTGTTGCACTAAGACCAGTTACTCTTTAGTCTCAAGTATGTCCACCATTTTGAGATTGATTTCATCAAATTTCGAGTTTTTAGAATATGGTATAGCTCTTTTTGGAATAACGATCAATATCCTTAAATGTTAATCTTTCTCCGAAAATTTCTTTACTTAATTAAGCAATCTCTGAATATTATATCTTACTAGAATACCCGTCATCCCTTGGATAACTGTGGGTTTCGGGGGTCATCCATCAAAAAACATCACGTCTGTCACTCAGAGGCATAGCGAGCCTTCCCGGCGCCCGGGGACAAACTTTTCGATTTTAACCCCCCCCCCCAAGATTTCGATTTTCAACCCCCCCCCCCTCAAACTTTTGATGTGCACCCCCCTCCCCCCCCCCCCCCCCACTCAAACTTTCGATTTGAACCCCCCTCAACCTGTCAATTTATTTTTCCAAACCATTTTGGCGCCCCAACATACGTCCCCCCGCCCCCCCCTTCACCTCCCCCCCGCCTCCCCTCCCCCCCCCCCCCGCCTCCCCTTTCCCCCCCCCCCCCGCCTCCCCTTCCCCCCCCCCCCGCCTCCCCACCCGCCCCCCCCCCCCCCCCCCCTCCTCGCTACGCTACTGCAGTGTCACTTATCGTCACAAAAACAGAGCCCACATTCAAAAATATGTTTCTTATCTTTTAAAAACACCGAAAACACCGATTTCGGACTATCCCTTCATATACTGACGTCACATGTGACCTACTCAACTCTACTTCACCTGCCCAGTGTCCCGCCAAGTCTCAGACAACATGTTTTTATCGTTTAAAAAACGATTCCAGCCGAGCATGTCTCTGACCACACTATCCTTTTATATGGTTAGGACAAAGAAACAGATGAACTCTACTTCACCTGCCCTGTATCCTGCCAAGTTCAGATAGGCAACTTTATCATTAACATCTAAAAAAAAAAATTGAAAAAAAATATCATTTTTTATCATTAACATCTAAAAAAAAAAAAAATTGAAAAAAAATATCATTGACATATTGGTCTAGAACCTGTACCACTCGCATGAGAGCGGACTACGCTACAAACTTAGCTATTTACTCGTGACGTCACAAATGAATTTTTATACTATACTTTGATGCAACTTGATTTCGAGCGTCTAGTCTAGAAGTAGTAACTTTCAAATTAAATTTTATCTTAAATTAGCCAAACAAAGATTTATATAAAATAATTAAGGCCTGAAATAGATTCTAGATGTATTAAGGCCTGAAATAGATTCTAGATGTAGAATTTACATTGAGTTTAGTGACCTAGATCTAGATCTAGGCTAGATTCATAAATTTCCTTCGACAGCTGATCTTTAGATCTAGAGAAATTTATTGTAAAACTAAATGAAAAAAGACAGTTGAAAATTGATATAAGTGTTGGAACGTAATAAATACAGCAAACGGACGTATTGTTAAAGTTATGACCGACAGAAAATTAGATTTAGAACGCGTTAAACTTTGGAATGGGAACACAATTTTCTTCGATAGACGCCGCCATTTTATTGTACTAAAGAGTCAACAAAAAACTCTGACGTCACTATCAAGGGACGTCACTATCCCCACAAAAGTTTATTCAAAGTATTAACATTTTTAAAAAAATACGGTTAATTTAACAATGAATAAATCAATAAATTAATTAACGTCTTTAAATAAATTTGTGATTAACAGTCTGTCTGCATTAAAAAATTATTCTCTACCTACATACTATTTTACAGCTGTCCCGGTAGAGTCGAACATATCACAATAGTCAATCAGACAAACAAACAAATAAATATTCAAACATGTAAACAAACTTGACTTTTAGTAGTAGCCTATATAGATAATTGTTATTTAAGGTGCCATTACTTAGTCTAACTAAACATTGACTAAATTCAAGATGACTAGTCTCGTTGTTGTGTTTATGTTTCAAGATAAACTTTTCCAATTTTTATTTAACTGTTTGATTGCTTCTACACTAATTAGCTTGAGTTCCATGATGTAGGCTACTACATGAAGTGTTTAACAAAAATCGCCACAAATTAGTAATGTTTATCTACCAAATTGTTTCAAACTTTTCATGATCTCTCTTAACAACTTATCTACAGTTTTCAATGCAGTCCTTGGTGCCATCTTATACTCATCACAGATTATAAATCACGATTATCAATTATTTTTTCTAGAATTTTCTAACCACTACCACGTTTCTCTTCCCCCGTGGGTTCCAGCCCGACCCACAACGCCAGTAAACATTTGTCGTGGGTGGAGCCTCGACAACAACATCTAATCCAACTTTTAACTTCCGGTAAACAGCACTTTAACCATCCGGAACTTAGATAATTACTTTATTAGAAACTGTACGCAGCGAATAATCAACTATTCAGTAGACTATCAAATTTTCTTGTGTTGATTTCTTCTTTAAATGAACATCGTTAAGTAATATATTGTTTTTTTTCTGCGCAGACAATGAACATCCTTGACCTTCAGAAATACGGAAAATGGGAATGAGGGGGCGTTAAAGCAGAGATTTCCGCCTCCGGAAAATTTGTAACGAAACAGTGGGATGAAAAAGTGTTATGAAACATAGAGAATGAAACAGTAAGATGAAAAGTAAGATGAAACATGGGTGATAACAGTGTAATAAAACGGTGTGATCAAACAGATATGGTAAAAAACAAATTATCTCACAGCATCGGGCGTGCGCACTTGAATTTGAGTTTAACAATTCCAAGGATGTTTTTTTCCTCAAATAACTAGTTGGAAAGCTCAACTGCTGATTCGAGATTTTGGTTACACAGATTAATATTTATTCAACGTTTAAACGAATTTAAAATCGGAAAATGAAAAAAATAAACCGGGAGTGATCTCCCCTAAACTTTCTCGAATATTCTTATATAACATTACGGGGGATGGCGATTCGGGATATAGACATGATTTTTAATCCATTTTTAATTACTTAAACTTTTTCAAATAGAACAGAATCTCGTAGAAAAATGAAAAATTAAGCTCCAAAAAATTATGTATAATAGTGCGGAATATTATTAGTACTTTATAAATTCAGATGCGTTTTTTGAGAAATCGAAAATAGCAAAAATTACTACTTCCGGTCAACTGAAATAAATCAAAATTTGACAGAATGTAGAAAATTAGATCTTTTACTAACATGTGAAATTTCATTCATCTATCTGAAATAGTACTTAAGTTATAGGATTTTGAAAAATTGAATGCAGTAAAAGTTCCACTTCCGGTAATCGGAAATCGTTGAAAAGTTGATACAGAACTACACATTTGATATAATACTTATAAGTGAAATTTCATCAACCTAGCTGTAACATTACTCAAGTTATAGTGTTCACAGACAAACATACACACATACACGCACACACACACACACACACACACACACACACACGCATACGGACAAGATTGCAAAACTATGTAGGTGTAAAACGTCGAGATTCGCAAACATCTCGATTTTTTTTTCACGATTACAATACTTCCTCTATAATACATAGGCCTATAGGAGAAAGTAAAAATGTCTTCTTCTTCTTCGTTCCCATTGTAAATTAGAGAATATTTCCTCCAACGCAGTTCAGTATTACCAGCCAGACTATTATGCGCCATATGGCTCTAACATGCTTTTTTCCTAGATTTGCTTCCCTAGCCTTTGTCCACCCAAGAACAATTTGCGACACATCGGTTGTTTGATTTTGCAATTTTCTCTCTTAGATGGGTTGCTGTTCTCAGGTACTAAGCAGAATCTGAAAACAAGAACAAAGAAAGAAGGAATTTGATTTCTAGTCCCCTGTCCCAAACCGTTTCTTCATCATCCACCCCACCCCATCCACCCACCCCACCTCACCCCATCCACCTCCCACCCCATCCCCTCCAAACACTCCAGTAATTACGATATAGAAGATTCTGATCTGATATTGCGTATCACATTTTGATACTTGAGTTTTAAGAAAAACGATTGTTGTTGATTTGCCCTTTCTTTGTTTTAAAAGTTCTTTTTAACAACATAGAATATAGAACAATCAACACTATATTGTTGGGTTTAATTCTAAATTGAAATTGAAGACAGAATATAAGATTGCTGCCTTAACAAAATATTAAGTTTACTTACTTGTTAAATTTAACATTTTTAACAACAAAAAAGATTACTATGCTTTTTTATCCTAGGAACGTAGTAAAAAATTATAATAATTTGAAATCTAAATAACATGAAACCTCACGAATCTGATGGAATATATTTTTAAAATTCTTTATTCGCTATCAAGTTCTGCAACTGTAGAAATGTTTTTACAAAAAAAAATTCAAAAGTTACCGACCCTTATACACTTAATAAATGTTTTATTAATAGATGAAACTGAATCTTTATTTATTTGAAAGAAAATAAAAGAGATGTATAGTTTATGGGGATATTGGGTTTTTGCACGAGTTTTCGGTCAGAATTTTTTTTTAAAAGGGGGAGAGAGCAATTTGACATTCCGGATAGCACTTGATACTTCCGGGTAGAACTTGAAACTTCTAGGGAGGGGTGGGCGGATACTAATTTAAGTACATCGTTTCTGTATACTTTACATCATTGTACTATTTTTCTATTGTTTACGTACCATTCTAAAATGTGTATCCTACCATCTACATTCTCATCCTTCCTACCATCTTACCCACCCCCTTCTTTAACACCCCCTTTATCATACTTAACACACTAACTCGTGGAGTTAAGACACTGTCTCATTGTGTCTAGACTACCTCCTAGACGTCCTATCTCATCACTGTTGAGTAAATCCAAGATTACCTCTTCGTTTCCTCGTGGACAATTTTCATTTCCTGCGCCGGAACGATGCGCAGTACGCTCAGTGTTTTAGGGGTAAACTAACGTTAATCTCTCATTTATTTCAATCGGGGTGGGGTGGGGGGGGGGGGGTGGGGGTGGGGGGTTGTTTTGCATTGCAAGTCAACAATAGATTTGAGACGGGGGGGGGTAACTATAAGATAATGACTCTTTTTTTTAAAATGACTAACTTTCAATGTATACAGAAGTTAGTGTAAAACTAACACAGTTAAAAGTAAACTGCCTAATTAATGACAGACGCTGTTATAATGGAATAAATGAACTAAGTAGGTTATTATTTTTTTAGAACACAACAGTTTATGCAAGATGCCTATTTAACAAGGTTATTTAACAAGGTTATTTAACAAAGCTATATAACAAAACTATTTTAAAAAAGCTATTTAACAAGACCATTCAATTAGATTGTAACCGGTCCTATTAATACACTGTACTCCCTTGAAACAAAATAGGGAGACGGTATCATTAAGGTTTTAGCTTTGCTGCATCGGATTATCCCAAAGTTTTTGTAACGACAAAAAAGGTCTGTTGGTTGTGACAGGTTTCATTCTATTTTTTTTAAATTTTATTTTTATTTATGTATTTGTCATTTTTTAATGAAATAGTTTCTGTTTGTTATTAAAAGCAATTAATATTCTCGAGTTCTTGCATAGAACGCATCATTTTTATACGAAACACATTCTGTATCATCAACGCTAATGCATGTGCCGTATTCATTATAAACTAATTACATTTTTACCCGATAAGTCTGTACCGCCTTAACTCCATTGTGTATGTGTGTGTGTTGGGGTGGGGGGGGGGGGTCAATCATCTAAACAAAAAATAACGCAAAATGTTTTTTTTTTACATTTTTTGTAAACCTATATAAAAATATACACTGTGACATTTGTTTGGAGAAAATGCGAGCGAGGAACGAACCAACGAGTGATGGTGAAGTAAATGTCAAGTTAATGAAATTATCCTAATTGTGATTAGCGAATTTTCCGTCATAACTTAAGGAGCTGGCACACCTTGTTTTAAATAGACGTGGGACTATGGTCTAGAACATGGGTTCTCAAACTGGGGGTCGCGAAGGGCTTTCTGGGGAGGGGGGGGGGGGGCGTTAATTGGTAGACTAAACCCTAGAAATGAAAAAAAAAACATTTAGAAGAATATCTGAAATCCGTCTTTACTAATATCAATGAAAATGGAATAGAGAAGAAACAGTGCTTACTGTGCAAAGTTGGTTTCAGTCTTGAGTCTATGAAACTTTCAAAACTAAAACGTCATTTGTTCGCGAACAAATGTTAAACAAGATTTATTTTTATACCTTTGTTTCAATTGTAGTGAATTTGGAGTATACATTTAGTCGAGTAGATTTAGTGTTATATATTTCGTCATATTTTTTGGCTAAATTTATTTTGTAGTGCAGATTTGCTGGAATTGTTTGGGGTCGTAATTTTTTTTTTATCGGTCGTACAAAAAGGTTGTACAAATGTGGTCGTGAAAAGAAGCATAGTGCTGACCACACTATCCCGTGCTGACCACACTACCCCGTGCTAACCACACTATCCCATCATATGCAGAGGTAAAAAAAAAATAAGTGAACTCTACTTCACGTGTCCCATGGACCGTCAGTTTCGAATAAAAATGGACTTAATTTTATTTATATACATAATCCATTGACTCTTGTCAGGTCCTAGGGGTAAGTGTTGCAGCCCTTTCGATGCCAGACCACAGCCTCCATCTGCTCGCCTTGGTCAAGAAAACGTGGCCGTTGATGTTCATGTAGGAACTCCTGTGTACTGACCGGTGACTGGAAGGTAACACGCCAAGTGATGCCGTGTTAGTTTCAGTTGTTTCTTTTCTTCTTCGTTCTTAATTTTAGTGTTGGAAAGTATCCCCTCCAACACAATTAATTATAATTGTCAACTGGTTATGCGCCATTGAGGCCATTGACTCCGATTGCAGCCTGCTTTTCATTTTGGATTTGCTTCCATAGCCTTTGTCCAACCAAGAACAAACTACAAGGCAGCAGTTGCTTCATTTTGGAATTGTCTCTCCTAGAAGAGTGGCTGTCCCCAGCTAACGAGCCTCATCTGCCCGAAGGTTCGAACTCGAGACATTTCGGTTTAGCAACCATGAGCTTTACCCACTCGACCACGCCGACCCCATTCAATAGTTTGATTTTGGAGTTTTCTCTCCTAGATTGTATGCTGTCCCCAGCTGTCCCCAGCTATATAGAACGTCTGCCTAGAGGTTAGAACTCGGGGCTTTACGGTTCAGCAATGATTTAGGTAACCATTAACTGACGATACATTTTAAAAATTGTCTATTTTACGGGCATTCTTTTTTTTTCGGAATTTTATAAACCATACCCTCAAAGTTTCTTTTACTTTCCCTAACGTGAGTTGGGTACCCATCAAAGCTGGGTTGACTCTCGGAAGCTTTACTGACTTGAACTCGGATTCGAATTCGAGACTTTAGAGTTAGCAGTCTAGTGCTCTACCACCTGGAGAAGCCTTACACCATACACTAATGGGGAATGTGGTTGGGGTATTTTAAATCTTGTATAATATGAGTTATTTGTAGTGGATTAAGACAATATTACTTAATATTAACTGGGGAAACGTTGAGTTTATAAAGTGACATGTACAATCCCTAAAGTGTACAATCCCTAAAGTATATTAAAAAATGCTTCAATTCATTAATTAACGTACGTTCAGTTTGGATTAAGGAACGTGGCCTAGTGGTAGAGACTGCTAACCCGAAAGTCTTGAGTTCGAATCCCAGTTGAAATCAGTAGAATGTCGCTGAGTCCACCTAGCTCAGATGGGTACCTAACTCGTGGGAAACAAATGCGGCTGGACATAGTGCTGACCACAATATCCCTTCAAATGCCGAGGTGACAGAAACAGGTGAACTCTACTTCACTCGTCCCATGGACCGTCCAGTTCGAAAAGGGAACTTTACTTTTTTACAGTTGATATATATCCAATTCAACCATACAGGATATATAGTATTTACTTTACTCTGTTTGATAAATCAGACATAAGTACTGGTCACACAATGTGTTATTTCATTGTGGAATCTCCCCTAAGTTGTATTATTTCGCTAAAGCCTCAATAGATTAATTTTTTGACTTGTGGAGTCGCTGATTAGCTAAGGACTGCAACTAAACTATTGAGATATTAAGTAGCGGGCATGTAAATCCAGCAGTTCTTATTTCCCCTTCGATAGGCCTTCTCCAGGATTGTTTTGGCCGGTCTGTTTTTCTCTACACCTGTGGGGTGGAGGCTATTGCTTGACAAGCAATATTTTTATCTTCACTTCTGAGGGCGTGTCTGATCCATCTTCCCGCAGAGCGTCGCGAGGTGGGGGTGTGGGCCGCACCAGGTGACAACAAGACAAAAATATTGCAAGATTTATGTTTTGTTATATTTTTTTTAGTTCAACAAATGGTTCATTAGAGTTAAAAAGTATTTTAAGTAGCTGTATTAACAACCGACTGTAGATAAAATAAAATTGGTATTAGATGTGAACACTTTATAGGTATTACCGGGGGGGGGGGGTGGGGGGTAGACACCAACTGCAAAATTTACAGAGAAAAAAAGGGGGAGGGGGTGACATCATGAGGTGCGCACCGGGTAACACCCGACCTAGCGACGCCTTTCATAGACCGCGCCATCCTATCTGCCACAGGTAGTCGTTGGACATGCATCTCATGCCAATTTACATTTAACATTTACATATTATGTTTTTAGTTTGAAACTAAATCTGGAATTTTCTAGGAAAGAGAAGAGCCGGAAGATCTACAAAATCCTGAAGCTGGTTGAAAATGAAATTAGGCTGCGGGTCTGTCATGGGCCCAATTGAAGAGAGCGCCCACATTTGAAGATAGCTCTAGTTCCTTATGGGTTGCAGAGGATTTTGTAACTATTTTAAACTTTATAAGGAAAAATTTTTAAAATAATTAACACAATTCGTGGTTTAAATATATTTTTTAAATGTTAAAATATGTTTACAAAAAACAACATAGCTTTGGATCCCTTCTGAAGATTTTATTTAAAACATTTTTTCCTGTTTAGTATCTATTTTTGTTTTGTAAAATCATACAGGGTTTACACACAACGAAGAAAACGTCCAAAATAAAACTGGTTATATATAAATAAGTTTGTTGCATGTTAAAGATGTTTTACCAACGAACAACGATATCTCAAGAAGACAACTGACATTTATTTTTAATCGGTTTAGTATTAGGGTTTTTATTTCAACTCTTTTTATCTGAGACTTGAACTCAGTTCAGTTCTAGTGGCTAAATGCTAGCTGTCTTCGAAGAAATCGTCGTTTTATTTCATTGTGTGAAAAGAAAAAACTTTGTTTAAATATGGTGCTTAATGTGTCATAAGGTGTCATACAAGGGGACGCCACTCGATCTTGACTGGCTTCTTCCCCCTTGATGCAAGCTGTTTGGCGTGCTGTTGATTAGATCGTCGATTAACTCCAACAGTACCTCTTTGTTGTAGCTTGATTTGTCCGTTTCGGCGGATGTTACGACACCTCTGGCGTTTGACTGATCGGCTCTGCGGATGAGCTTGGCGAAAAGCTCAAGGTCGTTCGCATCGTTGGTTTGTTTTTGCACGAGTCTGGGAATGTCTCTTTCCATTCGGTTGTTGAAACTCGCCAGCATCATTTTGTGTTTGTAGGTTTCCGGGGATTCGAACCCGCGCTTCCCGTACTGGATGTACCACCCTTGCTGGCGTTTGGCCACGCTGGTGTCGTCTTTAGCTGAGTCGTCGTTGTCGTTGGTCAAGGGGTCAGCGAGGTCAAGCGCGTGGGGTTTGGCCTGTTCTAGTTTGAGAAGGTTGAGGTACGTGTCCAGGACTTTCTCCAGTCGGGTGTTGGAGGTGACGTCACGCTTGTGGATTCGCTGGCTGCTCCCGGGGTGGGCGTTCACATCTGCAACAATAGAAATTAAAAAAAAAAACTTACTGGTGATATAAAGACACAGGTCTGATGGGTACCTGACTTACGGTGGGGGAAAACTAAAAAAACAGCCTGAGCTGAGTGCTGCCCACATTATTTTTCCACTGTTTCTTCCAGACATTTTTTTCTCCGGGAGGGGGGGGGGGGACTTGATATTTTCGGTGGGATGGACTAAATTTTCCGGGGGTGGGGGCGCGGACACTGATAAAAGTATATATTTTCTATATAAATTCCATTTCGTTCCGAAGAGATACCTGGAAGAAACTTTGATCCTTTAGTATGCCGAGGTCTTTGAAACAGATAAACTCTACTTCACCTGCCGCAATGACACTCAGATTCGAAAGTGTTCTTAGTTTCCAAAAAAAATTTGAGATTCAGTTCAATTGTTGCTTAGCTCACATGGTCTATTTAATTGTTCCCTGTAATGCCGAGGTAAAGAAACACATGAACTCTACTTCAACAAAAATTTATTAGTTAAACTTTAGATTATAACTAGCTATAGAAACCATCGGATCATAGCTTATATATTCGTATGTGACTGCTTCAAAAGCATTTCTTTGATTGTACGATTATGACATTGTTGGAATATTATGATAATTAAGTGATCTCTGAACTTTACTCTTAAGTATACCTGGATAAAGTTTGAACAGTTCGATTTATCATAATAGATCGGAAGTCTAGAAGATAATTAATTTACTTGCACTTTAATTATAAAAATTGACTAACAGATACTGTGGATTTTTCGGCACTTTATTCATTGATACTGAAGTCAATAAGCTAATCTTTAAGTCTTAACAGTGCCTGTTATGTGCTGAGTACACATTAAAGCTGAGCTTTAGAGAGAAACAATTATCATTTTTATAAATAATGATGAAAAATGTAAAATAATTATTCACATTTTGTTTTAAATGTGCTGTGTATGTGTTACATAAAAAAAAACATCAGCCTTCAACATTTTATAAATACAGCATCTCTCATCATTCGAACATGCCTTTCGTAATATCCAACACATTTTACATCGATTTCTAGGTTATTAACTATATCTTTCATTCGATGAATGGACAATCCCACGCTAAACACCAAAGTCCCCGTTGATTCCCAAGTATTTGTATTTTTAAGCAAATTACATTTGCGTATTTTTTTACGCGGAAAACAATTTTTTTTTACTTTTTTTGTTATTTAAACATGAAAATGATTGAATCAACAATGCCAAATGGCGAGGTTAAAAAAAACAAAAAAAAAACCGGTTCGTGGACATGTCCGAAGCATGTCGGGTGATTTTTTTTAGACAGGTCACGTGATTGTTTAGGCAGGTCACGTCGCGGTGAGGTGAGGGTTGAACTTGGATCACGTGATATGATTCTAATTCGCCGTGGACATGTCCCCACGGGACAAGCAGATGTGTACAGTTTACGGTCAGGGTTGGGTTGGGTTGGTTTTTTTTTTTTTTTTTTTTTGTTGCTGTGGGAGTATGGATTGGGGGGGGGGGATGGATGATTATATTAACTAGCGTTTACTCGCCGTAATTAAAATTAAAAAACAATGCGGGCGTGGTCTTCCCACCCTTTGCCATCACAGGGTCGGGCACTTCTGCTTCAGGGGGTTGCATTCAAATCACGTTCCAATTAAAGAGTTAATGCTATTGGCTGATTGCTATGGCGTCACGCTAGGAAAATTGACTCATCACAAATAGGCCCCAAAAAAATTGCTGGTTTTTTAAAGTTGAATAATTTTTGGTGTTTAACGTGCTAACATAATATGGTCCTGTTTTGTTAATACTTTGTGCATGGATATTGAAATACGGCTCTTTGGAATGTCTACCTAAATGTAAATCGATAGTGTTTATAAATCATTATTTGTTTCAAAATAATTGTAATGAAAACGTGAGACAAGTAATTTCTTTTTATTTAGATGTAAGAATTTAACACTAATTTCTATTTTTTTTTTACAAATATTGTTCAGTTCTCATAATCTTTTATTCTAATTTCTATTACCAGGTACTAACTAAAACTGAGTAGGCTCGATGATGACCTAGGATGTTTTTAGTTTGGACCCACCACTTTAGATAAAGATGAATATTCAGTGCAAGAAAGCTAAAATATGACTCAGTTTAGGTCTGAGTGAGACAATTTTCTCCGTCAAAGTACCCATTAAAGCTGAGTTAAGTAATCGACTTTCTATTCAAGGTAAAAAAAAATAAGTGCGCAAATGGCAGTAGTTTTTTTTTTTCTCCAAGTTACTGGTAACCCAATTATTCACTTAATTTGACATACAATTAAACGAAATTTAAAAAAAAAACGGAATAAAAAATTAGGATACATAATTAGTATTTTGTAATCATTGCGAAAGAAACAAAACAAAATGTATTCTAATTAACTAATTTTACACTTTATATCTCATTAAAGCTTAATTAATTATAATTAATTTGTTTACGTTTTGTCTTCAATGTTAAGTGTCGAAACAAGTATTTAAAAAATACAAACTTTAAGAACATCACTACGTTGTGTAACATATGCACGAAAAAAAACTAAATTTTTTGAGAACTTCAGCACTTAAACATAAGATTGCTTAGTCTAAAACTGTACTACAAAAAAAACTAAATAAAACACTCGTAGATTTAAAGAACTCTCTAAGCCAGGGGTTCCCAACGTTTTTCTACTCTAGAGCACATTCTAAAATATCGGTAGGGTGAAAGAAATTCTGTCTCTGTCGAATACTGAGAGGCGGGCACATACGAATCGTTCAGTGGGCGCCATGGCGCCCGCAGGCACAGGGTTGGGAACCCCTGCTCTAAGCCGTTGGTTATTTATTTTGTTCCTTTGGACACTTTCGGGTTCGCATTCTAGCGCTCTGCAGCTAGGCCACGCCGTTCCACTAGGTAAATCAATGCACATGTTGTTTTTGTTTTTTTAATTTAAAAAAAAACGAGATGGTACGGTGTGGTCGAGAGATAGAGCCTTAAGAGTTACGGAACTTAAACCAGAGAAAGTAAAGACGGCTGCGGATAGAAGTTTCCCTTTCAAACCTGACGGTCTATGGGGCAAGTGAAGTAGAGTTCACGTGTTTCTGTGACCTCGGCATATGAAGAGATAGTGTAGTCAGCACTATGCCCAGCCGCTTTTACTTTCCCTAACGTGAATTAGGTACCCATCAGAGTTGGGTGGACTCAGGGACGGTCTACTGACTTGAACTTACGGGTTAGTAGTCCAGCTCGCTGCGGATAGAGCTGACTATATTATCCTTTTTATGCCGAGGTCACAGAAACAAGTGAACTCTACATCGTGTGACAATTGCCTTATTCTACATCGAATGAAATGTGCGAAATTCGGTCTCAAAGGATAGGGCCTACTTTACACATTTGTATATTTTAGAATGTTTTTACTTAAATTTAGTAGATCTAAGTAAACAAAGCGAGAGTCAGTTCCCCTTAACTTTTTTTTTAATGTTGGGATGGCACTTCCAGCGGGAACGTGTTCTAGAAATGTTTGTTTAGTTTTGATCAAAACTGCTCGATTTCTTTTGAAACAAAATACACAGCGGCGAATAGATTTTAAAAAAATATACCGCTGTATGAAATATTAATTTGAAAAATCAAATTTTGAAGATTTGTGAAGTAAAGTAGAGTACCACTTCTAGGTAAAGGCAGATGCAAAACTTTTGTCAAAATCTCGATTTCGAAGTTTCTGCACTATTAAATAGGCCGACTCCCCCCCCCCCCCCCCTTTCCCTCCCCCCACCCCTCCCGTACTCAGTAAATGAGAGAGTACAAATGGTAGTTAGTCCAAAAAAAAATCACAATCTCGAACAAAAGACTTTGTTATGTCTTCAAAGTGTTCACATGACTCTTTCTTTGTTGTCTGAATACCATGATGTTGACGTGTTAAAGTGTGCTAAATCAAAAATATAGTTATTTATCTTTTTTTTTAAGTGTAAATTTTAATTACTCAGTTTACTTCTGGTGAAGACGAATTAATGTCCTTCATTTATACCAGAAACTTTTTTAGTTTTAGAGTTATTTATAGTAACAGTTGTTATAGCGAAGGAGGATAGCCCTGAACAAAGTAGAATAAAGTTTTTTGTTTTTTCTGAAAAGAAACACGAGACATTAGATGTGGGATAAATGCAAGAAGTAAACTTCGTGATAAAATGTGGGTGTTTATTGCCTTAAAGTGTACTCTGTGTGAGGGGAACGTGATATATGTAACATACACCGTAGATTATTCTGTGCTAAAGTATGTATCAAATATGTCGGTAAAAATATGTTAATTTTTTAGATGCTGGACACAGTAACGGGGATCGTAGACTGATATTTTAAGGTAGTAATTTGAAGTTAATTCAACTTACTATATACACATATGATGTTTACAAATGGTAGCTGCAGTGAGGTAAATTCAACTGTTGTGTGCTGACGAAGACCTTGGGTCGAAACTTCCATAGTATTTGTAACTGTCTGTAACTTGTGAGGTAACTAACACTATCTGTTTTATTACTAACATATAATGTTTGAAAAGTGTTTAACTTACATTATACACACGCACAAATTCACTTTGATTAATTTTCAACAATCATTCTTCAAGAACATAATTATAAGGTTTTATCAAATTTCAACATTAATTTAAACGTTGAACACATAAAAAGTTAATTACGAGCTACATCAAGGAAGCCACCGTGAGCCCAATCATTAATCAATTTTCTTTTAATTTTGGACAGATTAACAAATTAATTATTCAACGTGTTCTGGCGGGCATTTTAATTTTGAAGCGCAAATTTTCGCCTTGAAATGACAATGATTTTATGCGGACGTGAAGCTTTTTTTGTTTAAATTTACCACTTTTTGTGATACGTGCATCTAGTTAAGAAATCAAGAATGCTAGCAACATTTTTACGTTGTAAATGCCAGTTTAGAACGAGAGGTAACAAATCGCGAGATAAACAATTTCTGTTAACAGTAGAAAAACTATATCCGTTTTGTGACAGGAAATGAAGAGCTTGCGACAGCCTAATGAATTAATGATGAGAAGGCTATTTTTAGAATTCGCGGGGTAAAAAGACGGGAGAGTTATACGGTTTTTTTAATAGTTAATCGGTGTTTAAAAGTGACAACTCAACAGAATAAAAAAAAAAACTCCTTTCTTATGTCATTCTTTATTACTTGTCGTAAATTTTAAACAAAAACTAGAACTTCACGTTTGTCGTTTGTAAACTGAAATAGATTTTTAAAGCGGTCAAACACAATGGGAGAAGAAAATGAAGTCAGTTTCTCTGAAGGTTTGCAGACATAAAATATTGACAAGCAAACTAGTGATATCGGGGCAGATTAAATAACAACAGAACAGGATAAAGTAACCTATGTATTAGTTCTTAAATATTTTTCTTCTTCGTTCTTAATTTTAATGTTGGATTTTTCTAACACAATTAAGTATTAGTTTCAACATGTTATACCCTTATGGCCCGTTGTCTCCAACTTCAACCCGATTTTCATTACTGAGTTGTCTCCCATCCAAGACAGCCGTATTGTGATATTGGAATTTTCTCCCCAAAATGAGTTGCTTTTCCAATATAATAAGACTCATTTATCCGGGGTTCGAACTCAGGACTTCTGAAATAAGCAAACGCGCTATATTGCCCGACCACCCCCTCCCCTACTTTACTGATGGACTTGTTCATTTAATGTTCACGTGTTGCATATAGAACATCTGTCAACGCCAATAATGACATTCACAGCTGGGTACTAGCCATTTTTCTTTAATTTTAAAATAATGCTTACAATATATTAAAAGTTATGTTACCGATGCTATTTTAATCATGCTGACTTAAACAATTTTCAGAAATAATTTTTGAAACAATTACTAAAAAATGGTTTAATAAAATGGGAAGAGATTAAAATTTAAATTAAAAAAAAAGTTTATGAAATTATTGCACGAAGGATGAACATATGATGTCAAGGTGGTTTATATTTCATTTTCTGTTCAAGAAACTTGGTCGTGGGGGTGGGTTGTCTATCGCTGTGGGGTGGGGTTAAATGGGTCAGGAGGATAATGATTTGTGTTTTACTCATATAAGAAGATGTTTCTTCCTTTAGCGAGGATAATAAAATAGGGTATGAGTTGTAGGTAATAGTGACGATAGCTATTTTAGAATAACACAATTATTAGACTGCTAACGCGAAAGCCTTGAGTTGGAATCCGTGTTCAAGTCAGTAGACCGTCCCTGAGTCCACCCAGCTCTGGTGGGTACCTAACTCACGTTAGCGAAAGTAAAGTCAACTGGGCATAGTGCTGACCACATTATCCCATCACATACCGAGGTAACAGAAACAGGTGAACTCTACTTCACCTGCCCCATGGACTTTAAGGTTCGAAAAAAGAACTTTATATAAGACATTTTGTCTTAATATATTACAATTTGTAGACAATAATCGTAGTAAAGTCTAACACAGTATCGAGATAACGGGTTTAAGATAACACCAATTGAAGATAATTGTTTTATGATAATACTAGTCTCTTCGTGTTAGAGTATAGTGTAGGCTATTGATCCAGTTTACTTACATAAGATTCCGCGTTGGCTGTATCAGGTGATATCAATGCTCTTGTTACGTTTATAAGTGAGGACTCTGGATTCGGTCAAATATGGGGGAGTATGTGTGGGATGAATGTGTGAGGTGTGAGGGGGGACGTGTGGTTGTGGGAGAGTTGAGGAAGTATGTGTGTGAGAGGTGCGTAGAGTGAATGTCGGGAGTGGCGATGGGGGGTGGGTAGGGGTAAATAGGTGTGGGTAGGGATGGTGGGGGTTGGAGGTAGTGGGGGTTGGAGGTAGTGGGGGTTGGAGGGAGTGGGAGTTTCCACGCAGATAGGCAGGGGCGGCACTCTTGGGTGTATACACTTATACATGGCGTGGGCTGGCACGAAACGTTTCGCTATTTTTTTTGAGAAAAATATAAAATCACACTAGGCTTGGCGCAAAATTTAACTGTTGGAATTTCCAGTTTTGTGTGTGTTAAGTTCATGGCAAGCTTCGTTTTTTTCTTGTTCCTTTATAATATCATGTGATTGTATTTTTTTAAAATGGGAATGTTTATATAAGTTTGAATCGACTTATACTGACTGAATCAATGACTAACTTTGACTGACTGAATCAATGACTAACTCTGACTGACTGAATCGATGACTAACTTTGACTGACTGAATCAATGACTAACTTTGACTGACTGAATCAATGACTAACTTTGAATGACTGAATCAATGACTAACTTTGACTGACTGAATCAATGACTGACTGACTGACTAAGTCCAAGACTCGGTCTATGCGTATTAAATAGTTCCTATTCAGAACAGACGTTGGGTAAATGAAGTAGAGTTTATGTTTCCCTGCATTCCGTATATGAAAGAGCCTAACCGCTTTACTTCCCAACAAATGCCAGTTAACCCATATTCTGCTAGCGTCCCACTTATGGGACGCTTGTAAAAAAAATTGCTAAAATTTATTCAAAACTATTTAAAACACAAATTATGTTACATTGTATTTGAAAATGGCTAGACTATTGAATTTGTGTGTGTTTTGTGAAAAAAATTAATTTAGAAAAATGTTATAGTGCCGGATTTGCAGGACTTGTCAAAATGGCGGAAAAAAGAAAACATGCGCACAGGAAAATGCATATCTTCTAAAATATTAACATTTTAAGTGCAAAATACATTTGAAACTTGTAGCAGTACCATATTTGTATCTGATAAAAATTTAAGAATAACAATTTTTTTTTACTACTTCGTTATATCAAGTGTACAACAAGCGTCCCATAAGTGGGACGCTAGCAACGAATGGCCCCATATAGATTGTTACACAAACGTCACATTTATTGGACACTAGCGAGAAACACAGATGCAAATGTTTATGTTAAATGGTTATTTATGGTGAAACAATTGTTGACTTTGTTAACTGCTGTTTTTGGGGTGTTAAGTAGTATTTATAGTTATTTAATTATGACCTTGACCTATATTTATGCAGATTGTTACACAAACGTCACATTTATTGGACACTAGCGAGAAACGCAGATGCAAATATTTATGTTAAATGGTTATTTATGGTGAAACAATTGTTGACTTTGTTAACTGTTGACTTTGGGGTGTTAAGTAGTATTTATAAATATATAATTACGACCTTGAGCTATATTTTCTTATATATTATTGTATTAAAAATTGCAA